>NC_084558.2:162500-290000 GCF_033978685.3 Nerophis lumbriciformis | reverse complement strand
CATCAGATTGCTGAGAGGTCACCCTTGGGATTGCTATAACTTTTTGTTGTTTTTTTTGTATTAGTGGTGAAAGTAGTGCAGCAGTCACAGCCAATATGTTCATTTAATGCATAACTCTCATTCGAAATGAACACTTTTCTATTTCTAAGATGTTCATGCATGCGTTGACCCCAAAATTAGAGCAGAAAAAGATTGCCTCATATCTACAGGAGCAGCAGTCCTGGCACTATTTCACCCCGAACCTTATCACATTTTCAGCTGGCAGCGCCTGTCCAGTCTCAGATGAGTCACAGCACACACGAAACAGCAGCACATATCTCTTACCTTTTGGTTCCGGGCAGAAAGACCACTTTTTTCTGGAGGTCGTCGCTTGCTTCTTGCTTCAGGATTGAGGTGATTGACAGCTCCTCATGCAGGGTGTCATCCTCTCACCGAGCCCTCACGGCCTGTGACAAATGTCCCTCCAGGGGGGCCAGGACTGGGAGTGGAGATAGGGGCGAGAAGGTAGCTGAGGTTTGGGGGTGGGGGGGAAGAGTTGGACAGGCACGGAAAAGACTAGAAAGCAGGACAGAAAGACATCTTTAGAAAGGAAGGATGGAGCAAAGACAAAGGGGGAGGAGACTCTAAAAGGGGGAATGTCTCAAGTTGAGACACATGTCCCGAAGAAAGGAAACACCAACATTTGAGGCAACTGTTAAAAATCTAAATGTCTAAAATGAAGTATAAGGGCATTTTATCCATATGTCCGAATAAAGAACATTTACATTTTTTTTTGCAAAATGATCCGATAAAGCCTACGTGTCAAAAAGTCAAAGCCCCCGGGATGATATTTGATTAGTATTAGAACCGCCTGCTGCTGTTTTGCACGCACCAAGACTCCATCCGTGTTGGCTCTAGGAAATTTCAAAATAGGGTCCCATCAAGTCATAAAAATGGGGTCCCACAGTAAATTTTTGGGGTCCCACTTTTTTGTAACTATTTTGAAATGTATGCATTATCCTGTTGTATCTCACATTCTATATTGTGTTTGGGGAAAAAGGTTGTCATAAAAATAATACAAAAGAAAACTAATTTTTTATGCAAATTTAAATGTATTCAGTTATAAACGTTCATTCACTTTCTTCTTTCCTTCATGCGTCTAAACTTTACCGCTGCCGGTATTTTTTTTTCCTATATTTAATAATTTAATTATTATTAATTTAATTTAATTTAATAAAATCCTCTGCGAAACAGGCTTGTAGGGATGAAATAGCCTCTGTGTTTTTCCCTAAACTAACGTATATTCCGCTCTACCCCGGTATTGAGCACTGTATAAAGGATAGACCACAGAAACCTCAACCATATATATATATATATATATATATATATATGTATGTGTGGGAAAAAAAATCACAAGACTATTTCATCTCTACAGGCCTGTTTCATGAGGGGGGGTACCCTCAATCGTCAAGAGATTTTAATGGGAGCATTCGCATACCATGGTTTATATAGGGCACAGAGTGGGTGGGTACAGGCTGGCCTAGGGGCGTGGTGATTGGCTCATGTGTGGCCTAGGAGGTGTTTCCGTCTATGGCGGCATGTTGTTACAATTTCGCTGCGCTTGTTGAGGGATGACAGGTCTGGACGGTAAATAATAAACAGTTTCTCTTTCAAGCATAGGTTGCATCTTTTATTACCACTATTGTAAGGTGTGCTGGATGCAAGAATTTGCCATGTTATTGAATATTCAACATTATTGTCTTTGAGGTCCCAAATGTGTTTGCTGAGTTCTGTGGTATTTCGCAGGTTTTTGTTCCTGAAAGAAGCCTTGTGATTGTTCCATCTGGTTTTGAATTCTCCCTCGGTTAATCCTACATATGTGTCGGATGTGTTAATGTCCTTGCGTATTACCTTAGATTGGTAGACAACTGATGTTTGTAAGCACCCCCCGTTGAGGGGGCAATCAGGTTTCTTTCGACAATTACATCCTTTGTTGGTTTTGGAGTCGCTCTGTCTGAGGGACGACGGCTCATTTGCAATTGTTTTGTTGTGGTTTGAGATGATTTGTCGTATATTGTTCATGCAGCTGTAGCTCAATTTAATGTTGTTCTTGTTGAATACTTTTCTTAGGATGTTGTCTTTGGGAAAGTGTTTGTCAATCAGGTTGAGGAATTTGTGTCCAATGTTCGTTGAGACGTTTTTGCTGTATGGGGGGTTGTACCAGATGATGTCGTTCCGTTTTCTGTTCTTTTTTGGCTGGTTTCCTGGCGTGGGTTCATAGGTGAGGGTGAAATTGTATCCGCTTTCATCAAGGGCTTTTTGGTACGGGGGGGTTGCTTGGTCAAATTCAGCTTTGCTAGATGACAGCATCGATAGCCTTTTATTGATTCCGGTAGGTATTCTTTTCGTGGTGGTGGGTGGGTGGTTGCTGTCATGGTGCACATATTGGAGTGTTGTGTTGGGTTTCGTGAATGGTTGGTAGCTGTTATTTCTCAGGTTGAAAGTGACGTCAAGGAAGTTGACGGTTTGCTTGTTGGCTTCAATCGTGATCCGTAGGCCGTTCTCTTTGAAAATTTGGCATATGCGCTTCTTGGTATTCTCGCTGCTCCTTGGTGAGGACAAAACCAGATGGAACAATCACAAGGCTTCTTTCAGGAACAAAAACCTGCGAAATACCACAGAACTCAGCAAACACATTTGGGACCTCAAAGACAATAATGTTGAATATTCAATAACATGGCAAATTCTTGCATCCAGCACACCTTACAATAGTGGTAATAAAAGATGCAACCTATGCTTGAAAGAGAAACTGTTTATTATTTACCGTCCAGACCTGTCATCCCTCAACAAGCGCAGCGAAATTGTAACAACATGCCGCCATAGACGGAAACACCTCCTAGGCAACACATGAGCCAATCACCACGCCCCTAGGCCAGCCTGTACCCACCCACTCTGTGCCCTATATAAACCATGGTATGCGAATGCTCCCATTAAAATCTCCTGACGATTGAGGGTACCCCCCCTCATGAAACAGGCCTGTAGAGATGAAATAGTCTTGTGATTTTTTTTCCCACACATACATATATTGCGCTCTACTACGGTATCGAGCACTATTTTTTTGGATAACCTTATTAAGACATATATATATATATATATATATACATATATATATATAAATATACAAACCCCGTTTCCATATGAGTTGGAAAATTGTGTTCGATGTTAATATAAACGGAATACAATGATTTGCAAATCCTTTTCAACCCATATTCAATTGAATGCACTACAAAGACAAGATATTTGATGTTCAAACTCAAACTTTATTTTTTTTTGCAAATAATAATTAACTTAGAATTTCATGGCTGCAACACGTGCTAAAGTAGTTGGGAAAGGGCATGTTCACCACTGTGTTACATGGCCTTTCCTTTTAACAACACTCAGTAAACGTTTGGGAACTGAGGAGACACATTTTTTAAGCTTCTCAGGTGGAATTCTTTCCCATTCTTGCTTGATGTACAGCTTAAGTTGTTCAACAGTCCGGGGGTCTCCGTTGTGGTATTTTAGGCTTCATATTGCGCCATACATTTTCAATGGGAGACAGGTCTGGACTACAGGCAGGCCAGTCTAGTACCCGCACTCTTTTACTATGAAGCCACGTTGATGTAACACGTGGCTTGGCATTGTCTTGCTGAAATAAGCAGGGGCGTCCATGGTAACGTTGCTTGGATGGCAACATATGTTGCTCCAAAACCTGAATGTACCTTTCAGCATTAATGGCGCCTTCACAGATGTGTAAGTTACCCATGTCTTGGGCACTAATACACCCCCATACCATCACAGATGCTGGCTTTTCAACTTTGCGTCTATAACAATCCGGATGGTTCTTTTCCTCTTTGGTCCGGAGGACACGACGTCCACAGTTTCCAAAAACAATTTGAAATGTGGACTCGTCAGACCACAGAACACTTTTCCAATTTGTATCAGTCCATCTTAGATGAGCTCAGGCCCAGCGAAGCCGACAACGTTTCTGGGTGTTGTTGATAAACGGTTTTTGCCTTGCATAGGAGAGTTTTAACTTGCACTTAAAGATGTAGCGACCAACTGTAGTTACTGACAGTGGGTTATGAAGTGTTCCTGAGCCCATGTGGTGATATCCTTTAAACACTGATGTCGCTTGTTGATGCAGTACAGCCTGAGGGATCGAAGGTCACGGGCTTAGCTGCTTACGTGCAGTGATTTCTCCAGACTCTCTGAACCCTTTGATGATATTACGGACCGTAGATGGTGAAATCCCTAAATTCCTTGCAATAGCTGGTTGAGAAAGGTTTTTCTTAAACTGTTCAACAATTTGCTCACGCATTTGTTGACAAAGTGGTGACCCTCGCCCCATCCTTGTTTGTGAATGACTGAGCATTTCATGGAATCTGCTTTTATACCCAATCATGGCACCCACCTGTTCCCAATTTGCCTGTTCACCTGTGGGATGTTCCAAATAAGTGTTTGATGAGCACTCTTCAACTTTATAAGTATTTATTGCCACCTTTCCCAACTTCTTTGTCACGTGTTGCTGGCATCAAATTCTAAAGTTAATGATTATTTGCAAAAAAAAAAAAAAAAAAAAAAAGATTATAAGTTTGAACATCAAATATGTTGTCTTTGTAGCATATTCAACTGAATATGGGTTGAAAATGATTTGCAAATCATTGTATTCCATTTATATTTACATCTAACACAATTTCCCAACTCATATGGAAACGGGGTTTGTATATTCATACATATATTTAGTATATATGTATACTATATGTACATATAGTTATATATACACATAATTGCTTGATGTAAAAAAGCAAAAAAAAGAATGCTGTCGTAACAATAAAAAAAAAACTAATATATATTTTCTGTTGGATAAACTGCAAGCACCAAGACCAAGGCATTCAATCCAGATTCAATACAACAAAAACAAATGCTTAGTTAAAAAACAAATTTTATTTGGTCCATTGGAACCTGAGATTGAAATATTAAAACAAACATATTTGTACACATATACTCATCCCCCTGACAAAAATCGATCAATAAAATATATATATATATATATATATATATATATCACATTCGTAAGCTCCTGCTTGTTGGAGTCAACTACGTCTTTTTTATTGTTTAAATGTGTTGTTACCATTTCTTACAGTGGAGCTCAGCTTTGCACCTGTACAGTTACATCAGAGAGGAAAGGCCAGCTAGTGCGTATTGTCTCTAGCTTGTAGCCTAGTCTGGCCAGCAGCAGGGGGCGCCACTGAAACAAAACAAAAACCACCACCAGGACACCAGAGAGCCGAAGGATGACAGGAAACAAACATTAGAGCACATGAAATAAACATAAAATGATCGCCTTCTGCAAATTGAACCAAATAAATTAAATTGCACAGCTGCTCAGTGCAAATATCTAGAAAAGTGGTCATTTATTCACAGAAGTTTCTTTGGAAAACTTATTTACACTTTTTAAACTCCTCCTGAAGGTAAAATGAAACAAACAAACAAAAAAAAATGGCGTAAAAGACAAAAAAATAATCAAGCTTTTGATTTAAAAGGAGCTGAAATCACTCCAGAGCTTTGCAGCTTTCAAGTAAGACCAACAATAAAAAAAAACTCTCCCATGGCTGTGATTGGACTGTACCGCATTCATCTCAACAGCAAGAAGACATGACGGTGAAAAAGTAGCTGGCCGTTTTTTTTCACTGCAACAAAATGCAAGGACCTGGACTCTCTCACTCTTTTGTAAACCAAAGGTCTCCAAGTGAGAGCCTCCATTGTCCTAACAGCTGCTAAGGGACTCCCTTGACAACACTCCAAAGTCTTTGAAATGTGAGCATAACGGACAAATATGGAGGCCACCTTCCAAAAAACAACAACATGAATTCCATCTATCTAGAGAGAGAGAGAGAGACAAGGGGGAGTTGAGGCCCAGCTCTGGGAATTGATGTATTGGGAAGTAGACGAGTAATGACTACAGCTTCCAGCATTTAGACTGCACCAACATGAGGGGAGTGAAAAAAAGGATGGACAAAAGTGTTGGGATAAACTCTTCATTAATGTGGGACAGTCATTCTCAAAGTGTGGGTACGCGGGCTCCATCTAGTGGTACGCCAAAGAAGTCCGTAAATATTCCTCTATATCAGACCTGGGCAATTATTTTGACTCGGGGGGGGCCAAATTTACAGAAAAAAATGTGTCTGGGGGGCTGGTATATCTGATTTTTAGGAAAACTAATACAAAAACAGCATATAAACAAGTCACAATGAGGGAAATGCCAATATATGCAAAACAAATCTTAAAACATGAAGTAAATGCCCAAAATTAGTGTTAAAATTTTAGGAAAATGACAAAAATGGGGGAAAATGTTGATTTTTAAATCACATATCATATTGAAGGAAAATGTCCCAATGAATGCTAAGATCAAAATTTAGTAAAATAATCCAAATAAAGGGAAAGGTCAAATATTAATTCAAATGATGGAAAATGTCCAAATATGTGCCAAACTTCTTTCTCCATGAACCAAACAACTAAATGTCTAAAATTAAAGGGGAATGTTTGTTTGCTCTAAATAACTCAAATGACATTTGCTCCAAACTTCAGGTAGGGAAATGTCAAAATGTACAAAAAATGTCCCAATAAAAAAAATGTATGCCAAATACAAAAGAAAACGTTTAAACTACTAAAAATTTACATTAAAAAATATTGCTCCAAATGACTCAAAAGATGGCAAAGATTTGCTCCAAACTTCTCTACGAAGGAAAATGTAAACATTTAGTCCAAATGAACACATTTACGCCATATGTCTGTATGAAGGAATATGTCAAAATTTAAGGAAAATGTCAAATTCATGCCAAATTTCTTTACGGAGGAAAATGTTAAAATTACTAATTTGAACATTTAACAATATGTTGCAAATGACCCAAGTGATGGGATGTAGCAAACTATGATGGAAAATGTCAAACTGTGGTCCAAATGAAGGAAAATGTCAAATGTATGCCTAATGAATGAAAATGTCAAAATTTGGTTCAAATGGAGGAAAATGTCAAATGTATGCCAAAATGCTGTATGAAAGAACATGTTAAACTAACTAAAACATGTCTAAACTTAAAAAGAAATGAAAAGTTTGCTCCAAATGACCCAACTGAAGGGATATGTCAAACATTTGCTCCAAACTTCTCTATGAAGAAACATTTGTCAAAATGTGCTCCAAATGTCCTGATTAAGGGAAATGACAATTTGCCGGTAGTATCTCAGTGAAAGAAAATGTCAACATTTGCTACATGGAGTGAATGTCAACATTTGAGCAATTTAACGCAAATGAAGGGAAACGTCTAACCTTGCTTGAATGAAGCCAAATGCAAAGAGATGTAAACAAAAATGTATCACTGAAAGAAAATATTAAAATTAGCAAAGGACGCAAAAATAACTGGATTAATACAATTTAAATCAAATTAACCAAAATGAAGGGAAATGTCTAAATTTGCTTCAAATGTTTAACTTTAAGGAAACAGACCCTTAAAATGAAAACAGCCACGAGTTGGAAATTGTCCATATTTTGAGATTTTTACTTGCAGTAGTGGAAATGTCCCAAAACTTTTGTCCCCAGAGTGTATGAAAAATGGCTTAAAAAAAGAATTACAGTGTGCGGACCTCATTCAGAACTACTACTGGCTATGAATATTTTGAGATCACCATTTCCAAACGGAACGTCTGGCCCCAAAATGAGTCGTGGGCCAGTTTTTATCGGCTCACAAAAGGCAGTGACATTTCAAAAGCCTTTTGATGTGTGTTTGTTGTAATGATGCACAGTACATGTCACTGCGATGGCAATACATTAAACATGTTTGTATAGATTTTTCTATTGGAGGAAAACAAGCCTTAAAATGACACCTTTTGGTCCTGAGATAAGAGCATGAAGATGAAAGTTAGAAAATGTCTTCCTCTAAAACCTGCTCAACAATAACATATGAGGATGAAACATGTAAGACTGGTACTGTACCTGCATTGTCAAATAAAAAAAATTGGCTCGATTGGTACCGTACTGTTGGGTCGGGTTGCTGTGGGCGGAGGATTGACGAGGAGGTCTTGGACAATGGCTCAGTAGTTATAGCACTCCACCCTGACTTTTTGGGAATCCAAGTTACAGCGCTTGCTTCGAAGCTGTCCACACTTGACACTTTCAAGCCGGAGCTGGAGGCTGAGCGAGTTCCTCCTTCATCGCCACTTGGACGAGAGCTTCAGTGTTGATGAATACATTCAGACGCGTGCCCTTCTCCACATGCCCCCTGCCCAGTGTTCCAGTGGTGTGACGGTCGGCCGGTGGTCATAGCGGCCGGGGTCGGTGCAGCCCGTCGATGTCCGGGGTGAGCTGTGGGCTGTGGGTGGCTTTGGTCGGCGTCCAGTCGCCCAGATACGCCTGCGGTGCCTTGCGGTGAGCCAGCCGGTGCGTGATGGAGAAGCCGGCGTTACCTTCCAGCTGGGAGAGCACCACCAGCACTTGCCTGCGGGGGGAGGCAGAGAGCAATGAAACAAGGAGGACAGTGTAAATAGTATGCCTAGAAACATGGTGGCATTACATAGTGTGACATGCAATAAAGGTAAAGAAAAAACTTTATATACTCTTAATCTATATATTAAGGCTTTAATTTATCAAGAAAATGGTATTTTGTAGTAGACAAAACTACACAAAAATATTCAATTTTATTTTACACTTTGATTTTAATGACCTTCAAAGCCAAAGTTATTGAAGGGTGTAAAAAAATTTAGATTATTTTTCCTTTTTTTTTTTTTTGGTAAAATTTCCCAATAAAGCCCCAAATAAAAGTGTCAAAAATTTAACGTTTTTTTTTATTTTTATTTTGACCCTTTTAAAGGCATTTTGATCAGACGATGTCACAGGTTTAAATTAGTAAGATATCTCATGTTATGCCCAATTATACTAATGGACAGTTGTGACACATTTGTAGAAAAAAAGAAATAAATAATTAAAATATTTCAGAGGGGGAAAAAACACCCACTCTTGGTAAAAATCATGTATAATGGAGTAACAACAAATATTATGGCTAAAGATACAGCATCAAATTGGTGAAAGGACAAAAAGTCAGCCTATGTCCCTTGAAAGTTAATACAGTATATTATTTAATCCCCTAAAAAGTTTGTGTTACATAATCACGATTAATCTGATTCCTCAACATTCCCAACAATTAAACACATATTCCTTACGGTTGCTTTAAATAAAACTTTTTTATTAGTTAACTTTTTAAATACTTTATCAATCCATTTATAAAATACATATAGCATTCATTTACTTATATCATATTTTCTATTATATATATATATATATATATATATATAATTTATATATATTATATAATATATTTATATATAAAATATTATATATATTATATATATGTGTGTGCGTGTTTGTAAAAACCAGCACTGCAACGTAATTGGATAAATAAAAGTATCATATCCTATATATATATATATATATATATATATATATATATATATATATATATATATATATATATATATATATATATATATATATATATATATACACACACACACAGACACACACACACACACACACACACACACACACACACACACACACACACACACACACACACACACACACACACACACACACACACACACACATATATATTATATTACTGTTCATTTAAATTGAGTAGTAAACATTTAAAAAATACTTTATCAATTTTACTTCATTTAACCCATTGTTTATTTTTTTAGATGGCTGTATTTGACTAACCCTTCTATTAACATAAAATGAAACACTTTTTTTTCAAACTTTATATTCAATTCCACTCAGCAATGGTAGCTTATGTATGAAAATGTTTTAAAACAAACTAAGAAAAACATCTAAAAATATTCCTTACTGTTGCTTTAAAATACATTTGTTAAACTGCAGTCTATCATATTTAGAAGAGTTTTTTTTATATTTTGGTATAGCTAAATAAAGCATTCATATATTTGCAAAACAAAGAGAATGTGAAAAAGACTGCACAATATTACATTAGAGTTGCTATAGTGTCCAGCCATCCTTGTCTTGTTAATGAGAGCATTAAAAAAAAATGGTGACATTTTACAGCTGCTTTTTATATGGGTCATAACTCCTGAGGGGGGACATGTCAGATACTGTATGTACACGTGACTGTGCAAGTGAAGCATTTGCGCGTGTACATGCAGTCTAAATTCAGCTTGCAATTAATGAAGTGTCAACTAGCCCCACTGCGTTAAAAAACTGATGAAAAGCAAGCTAGATGTTTACTTTATTCCCAACCAAAATAGAATGGTACCGGTGTAAAGGAGGTACGCTGTCGATGGTCTTGAGGCTGCCGCGCGTCGACACCACATTGAAGCTGTCCGTGCAGTCACAGGAGACGTGGAGGTAGTACTTGGGGTGGCGATTTTCCACTACCACGATGAGCCCCGCCCAGCCGTGCGTCAAATAGTAGCACGTCATGCCCTCGCGGCCCTACGATGGCACCCACATGTTATTACGTACACTTAGCAGGAGCTTAATCCAAATTCTTCCTTTGACTTTGCTTGACAGTCAGAGATGAGCACTGTCATAGTTACACCTGCCGAATCGATAATTACCACGCTTTACCTCGTGTCTTTCGCCTTTGTTTTCCGTCAGAAGGATGATAGCGTCAGCCAGCGTGGTAGGGGTCGCCTCCACCTGCTCCACCATCACCTGCCTGGAACTGTAAATAGCCAGGATGTAGCCCGGGAAGTCCTGACTAGGCCGTCGCTGGGCTCCACTGGTTGGACTGGAGACTACGAGGGAGATGGAGATATGAGGGATTAATTTGTTCAGAATATAATCTAAAAATAGCTATAAGGAGGCAATTGAACAGGATATAATAGGAGCCTAAATATGTAAAAGACACATACCGTATTTTCAGAACTACTTTCCAACACTTTGAACGCTGCGGCTTATAAAACGATGCAGCTAATTATTGGATTTTTCTTCGCTAACGGCCATCATTTTTTGCATTCCACAAATAGTTTTCATATTACACTCACAGAGACACTGAATAGGTGTGTGACTGTTTGTGCTATGGCACCACCTTTTCGGCGAGTTCACTCACTGCATGTGCTGCAGGTTGAAAATGTACTTCCTGTTTTGGGCCTTGAACCGAGTGTAAAACTGTCCATTGCATTTCTGCTCAAAATGATTCTTAATTCATTACTCCAAGCAATGTTTGTAAATTTTACAATATACCGTATTTTCCGCACTATAAGGCGCACCTAAAAACCACAAATTTTCTCAAAAGCTGACAGTGCGCCTTATAACCCGGTGCGCTTTATATATGGATAAATATTAAGATTCATTTTCATAAAGTTTAGGTCTCGCAACTACGGTAAACAGCCGCCATCTTTTTTCCCCGTAGAAGAAGCGCGCGGTGCATGCTGGGATATGTGACGTTTCATTTCCATTTGTGTGTTTATGTAAAGACCCCAAAATGGCTCCTATTAAGTGTGTTGTCTGTCTAATTATAAATAATGCAGACGAGGCGTGTTAACTGAGTTCTCAACGTTTACTCACAGCGTGCTCATAACCACATTCTAACTGCCAGCATACAACGCTTCTCAGGGCTACCGCGCATGCTCGTAACTATCGTTGCATGCTGGGTAGTGTAGTTGTTATATTTGCTAGCTCATAACAGCACATTGAGAGACACGCTTACGCGCTTAATTCAATACTCGCCGTCATTCCGGGTGGATTGACAAAAGACCTCCAGCCGCTAGATATTGGTGTCAACAGGGCATTCGAAGCTAGACTGCTAACTGCGTGGGAACAATGGATGACAGAAGGCGAACACACCTTCACTAAGACGAGGAGGCAGCGCCAGACGACGCCAACATCTGCCAGTGGATCGTAAATTTGCCCAACTTTTCACTTCGGACACCGAAGACGAAGGATTTACGAATGAAGAATAACTTCAGAAAGTGAGCGCTATGTTTATTTTGTGTGTTGTGACATTAACGTTCGAGCAACATTATGTTGCTATTGCTCTGCACTATTTTGAATTTTACTATGTTTGTGATTGCACATTTGCGTACATTTTGGGAGTGAACAGAGTTGTTAGAACGCTGGTTTTTAATATATTATTAAAGTTTGACTGACCTATCTGACTGTTTTTTTGACATTCCCTTTAGCGCAGCGTAGGCGCGGCTTATAGTCCGGGGCGGCTTATTGGTGGACAAAGTTATGAAATATGCCATTCATTGAAGGTGCGGCTAATAATCCGGTGCGCCTTATAGTGCGGAAAATACGGTACCTTAAACAATTTATACCTACTAGTATAGTGTTTTTATTAGAGATGTCCGATATTATCGGCCGATAAATGCTTTAAAATCTAATATCGGAAATGATCGGTATCGGTTTAAAAAAGTAACGTGTGACTTTTTAAAACGCCGCTGTACGGAGTGGTACACGAACATAGGGAGAAGTACAGCGCGCCAATAAACCTTAAAGGCACTGCCTTTGTGTGCCGGCCCAAATCACATAATATCTATGGCTTTACACACACACAAGCGAATGCCATGCATACTTAGTCAACAGCCATACAGGTCACACTGAGGGTGATTGTATAAACAATTTTAACACTGTTACTAATATGCGCCACACTGTGAACCCACACCAAACAGGAATGACAAACACATTTTGGGAGAACATCCGCACCGTAACACAACATAAACACAACAGAACAAATACCCAGAACCCCTTGCAGCACTAACTCTTCCGGGACGCTACAATATACCAATATACACCCCCCTCCCCCACTCCACCTCAACCTCCTTATGCTCTCTCAGGGAGAGCATGTCTCAAATTCCAAGCTGCTGTTTTGAGGCATGTTAAAAAAATAATGCACTTTGTGACTTCAATAATAAATATGGCAGTGTCATGTTGGCATTTTTTTTCCATAACTTGAGTTGATTTATTTTGGAAAACCTTGTTACATTGTTTAATTCATCCAGCGGGGCATCACAACAAAATCAGGCATAATAATGTGTTAATTCCGCGACTGTATATATCGGTATCGGTTGATATCGGAATCGGTAATTTAAGAGTTGGACAATATCGGAATATCGGATATCGGCAAGAAAGCCATTATCGGACATCTCTAGTTTTTATGCATATTTGTGATCGAGCTAGAATCGTTAGCATTAGCAGACACGTTTACAAGTGCTTTTATGAGTATTATTAACTTACAATGGCATTCTTTTTGTATTGTTTCAGTTTCGTAAATTCACCAAAATGTCACCGTGAAGTTATTGAGTCTGTTTAGCTGATTGGAGAGGTAGCTTCTGCAGCAAGTGGGTCCATGACGATGACTTCTGTTTTGTTTGTTCAGCCATTTTACTGCCGTGTGACAGGCACCGTTTGGAAACAATTAAAGGTATGGAAATAATCATTAACAAAATCTTTCGTACCGGTATATATCTGCGGCTGATGGCCCACTGTGGCTAATATATGTAAACATATTTTTTTCTTCTAAAATTTGGTGGGTGCGGCTTAAATACCAGTGCGCTCTATTGCCCGGAAAATACAGTACTTAAAGCATATTTGGCTTCTTCTAAGTGTGTGTCACGTTGTATTGTTGTTGTGACATAATAGTCAAAATAACAGCTGTGTTTTGTTTTTTATTAAATAGCATGTGACTGCTGTTATGTCTAACCCACGCACGCTGATTTAAGACTACGGCTGATTTGAGACATATTATATGTAAATATATTTTCTGCTACTGTTTATATTAATACTCACTTCATTAATATGCACCCATGACTGGCTGTGCAAACTAAGTGATGACGTCATCTACACGGGCCGAGTCACAACAGAAGTTATTTTAACACTTTTCATATGAAGCAGGTAACGATGTCAGCACACTTACTAGGTGTGGGTGGACCTCCTGACCCACTGACGTTCATCTGCCAGTGGTTAAAGGCGCAGCACACCACGGCGTACTCGCCAGGCTCCAACATCACATCGCAGCCGACAAACTTCTTCACCGCTCGCTTGCTGTGTGCCAACAGGCGGCCCAGGGTCAGCTTGTTGTTACTCCCGAAGGAGGCGCGAAACACCATGATGCACAGGTCCAGCAGGTGACTGTCGGCTGTGTCCGAGCGCCTAGGAGGTTAGGGAAAAATGTCGAAAATTTAGCAAAGTGACCACAAATAAGGGAAATGTCAAAAATTGTGCTTAATTAACTTTTCTATGAAGGAAAATGTCAAAATTTGCTCTAAATGTCCAAAATTAAGGGAATGTTAACATTTGAGAAAATTACCGTAACCAAAATGAAGTAAAATGTCAACATTCGTACATAACTTCTCTATGAAGGAAATGTCAACATTTGTACCAAAGTTCTCTTTGAAGGAAAATGTCAACGTTTTATACAAATTTGTACCAAAATGTCAAAATTTGCTCCAAATGTCTAAAATTATGGGAATGTTAACATTTGAGCAAAGTAACTACAATGAAGGAAAATGTTAAAAACAATTACATAACTTCTCTATGAAGAAAAATGCCAAAATTTCTATCAAATGTCCCAACAAAATTTCGTTCTTATCTGTACTGTAAAGTTCAAATTTGAATGACAATAAAAAGGAAGTCTAAGTCTCTAAGTCTAACAAAGGGAAAAGTCCAAATTTGCTCCAAATGTCCAAAATTAATTGGACATTTGTTAACATTAAATTAAATTAAATGTTAACATTTGAGCAAAGAACAATAAAGTAAAATGTCAAGATTTGTACATACATTCTCTATGAAGGGAAATGTCAAAATGTGCTCCAAATGTAAAAAAAATAGGGGAATGTTACAATTTGAGCAAAGTGACCACAATGAAAGGAAATGTCAAACATTTGTACTTAACTTCTCTATAAAGGAAAGTGTTCAAATGTGTACTTAACTTCTCTATGAAAGAAAATGTAAATATTTGCTCTAAATGACCAAAATTACGGAAATATTTATATTTGAGCAAAGTAACCACAATGAAGTAAAAATATCAACATTTGTACATAACTTCTTTATGAAGGAAAATGTTAACTAGTCATACCAAAGACTATAAAAATGGGACCCATTATCTTCCTGCTTGGCACTCAGCATCAAGGGTTGGAATTGGGGGTTAAATCACCAAAAATGATTCCAGGGCGCGGCCACCGCTGCTGCCCACTGCTCCCCTCACCTCCCAGGGGGTGATCAAGGGTGATGGGTCAAATGCAGAGAACAATTTCGCCACACCTACTGTGTTTGTGACAATCATTGGTACTTTAACTTTTTAACTTAAGATTTTATACACAATTCTACCAAAATGTCAACATTTGCTCCAAATGTCCAAAATTAGGGGAATTATAACATTTAAGCAAAGTAACCACAATGTCAACATCTGTACCATATGTCCCAATAAAGGGTTATTTAAAAATTTGTCGAAAAATAGGATAACGTTAAAACTTGAGCAAAGTGACCACAATGAAGGGAAATGTCAACAATTGTACTTAACTTATCTATAAAGGAAAATCTTAAAATGTGTGGCCAATTTTTGCGAAGGTACCATAATGAAGGACAATGTTAAAATTTGTAGTTAACTTCTTTGTGAAGGAAAATGTACAACAAAATTGTATCAAATGTCTAAGTAGAAGTAAATTAAAAAAAATGCTCCAAACGTCCAAAATTAGGGGAATGTTATTTAACATTTGAGCAAAGAGAGCATAATGAATAAAAAAAAAAGGTCCACATGTACCATTGAAGGAACATTTTGAAGTCAACATTTATAACAAATATCTGAATAAAGAACATTGTCCAAATTTGCTCCAAATGAAGGGAAATGTCAAAAAAGTAAAATAACTCTGAATTATGTTTTTAGATTGATAAACCTATCTCCCAATCTAAAATAAATCTCTTGTGGCTTTAGATATTTTCTAACTGTAAATATTTATTTCGAGGTGGATTTGAAGCTGAAAGAGTAGCGTACTCGAGAGTGTGTGGGAGCGTGTACCTGCTTCCCTCCTGGAAGAGAGCAAACTCCAACGCCGTCCTCTCCAACACAGTGAGGGCCGTGACAGTGACGGGACCGCTGGCCTTGCTCGGGAAGCATCCCTGAAGCCGCACTTCCTGCCAGTCGGAGTGGATCTTACAGATATCCACAGAATCAAAGTACCTGCGGGAGGCGGAGCATGGAGACATTGTTCTTTAAGGCCAAATATTAGGCGTCTGGAGTGATAGTGTTGTCTTGTTTTTTCTTCTCGTTTTCAGTGCAGGCAGGCACGGGCTGCTCGGTTTAAGTGCAAAGCCGAGAGATTACATGTCTGTGGGAAAATTGGGCAAAAAGACAGATGGGGTCTTCGGGGCCAAACACATTTTTCAGGTGGAGTTATTCAAAGCGGACAGCTGCCTCAGCCCTTGTGGACTTATTGCAACTGTTATTTTTCTAGACGGAAGGACATGAGTAGCAAACACATATGCTCTATATACAGGTAAAAGCCAGTAAATTAGAATATTTTGAAAAACTTGATTTATTTCAGTAATTGCATTCAAAAGGTGTAACTTGTACATTATATTTATTCATTGCACACAGACTGATGCATTCAAATGTTTATTTCATTTAATTTTGATGATTTGAAGTGGCAACAAATGAAAATCCAAAATTCCGTGTGTCACAAAATTAGAATATTACTTAAGGCTAATACAAAAAAGGGATTTTTAGAAATGTTGGCTAACTGAAAAGTATGAAAATGAAAAATATGAGCATGTACAATACTCAATACTTGGTTGGAGCTCCTTTTGCCTCAATTACTGCGTTAATGCGGCGTGGCATGGAGTCGATGAGTTTCTGGCACTGCTCAGGTGTTATGAGAGCCCAGGTTGCTCTGATAGTGGCCTTCAACTCTTCTGCGTTTTTGGGTCTGGCATTCTGCATCTTCCTTTTCACAATACCCCACAGATTTTCTATGGGGCTAAGGTCAGGGGAGTTGGCGGGCCAATTTAGAACAGAAATACCATGGTCCATAAACCAGGCACGGGTAGATTTTGCGCTGTGTGCAGGCGCCAAGTCCTGTTGGAACTTGAAACCTCCATCTCCATAGAGCAGGTCAGCAGCAGGAAGCATGAAGTGCTCTAAAACTTGCTGGTAGACGGCTGCGTTGACCCTGGATCTCAGGAAACAGAGTGGACCGACACCAGCAGATGACATGGCACCCCAAACCATCACTGATGGTGGAAACTTTACACTAGACTTCAGGCAACGTGGATCCTGTGCCTCTCCTGTCTTCTTCCAGACTCTGGGACCTCGATTTCCAAAGGAAATGCAAAATTTGCATGGTTGGGTGATGGTTTGGGGTGCCATGTCATCTGCTGGTGTCGGTCCACTCTGTTTCCTGAGATCCAGGGTCAACGCAGCCGTCTACCAGCAAATTTTAGAGCACTTCATGCTTCCTGCTGCTGACCTGCTCTATGGAGATGGAGATTTCAAGTTCCAACAGGACTTGGTGCCTGCACACAGCGCAAAATCTACCCGTGCCTGGTTTACGGACCATGGTATTTCTGTTCTAAATTGGCCCGCCAACTCCCCTGACCTTAGCCCCATAGAAAATCTGTGGGGTATTGTGAAAAGGAAGATGCAGAATGCCAGACCCAAAAACGCAGAAGAGTTGAAGGCCACTATCAGAGCAACCTGGGCTCTCATAACACCTGAGCAGTGCCAGAAACTCATCGACTCCATGCCACGCCGCATTAACGCAGTAATTGAGGCAAAAGGAGCTCCAACCAAGTATTGAGTATTGTACATGCTCATATTTTTCATTTTCATACTTTTCAGTTGGCCAACATTTCTAAAAATCCCTTTTTTGTATTAGCCTTAAGTAATATTCTAATTTTGTGACACACGGAATTTTGGATTTTCATTTGTTGCCACTTCAAATCATCAAAATTAAATGAAATAAACATTTGAATGCATCAGTCTGTGTGCAATGAATAAATATAATGTACAAGTTACACCTTTTGAATGCAATTACTGAAATAAATCAAGTTTTTCAAAATATTCTAATTTACTGGCTTTTACCTGTACATACCCTTTCTTTTACAACACAACTACTGCAACCACAATAAGAAACACATTGTTCACCTCTCACAAATGAGCATTATAATCTTCGTAAAGGCATATTTTTGCATTTTATGTGTGGTGATTGTGAACATGTGATAGACACAAAATGGGAGTGAAAAAGTGGACGTGACAACTTTCAGAGGAGTATAAGCTGTAACAACAATAAAGCCCCTTTCACACGGCATTTTCCCACCATTTTTTCTTATCGCCACTGTTTTGTATAAATGGCACCGGCACGGAATTAGTGGACTAAGTCGACCCAGCAATCTTCCACCTTCAGAGGTAGTGATAGAGCCATAACTGCATTAGGACGC
The DNA here is from genome assembly GCF_033978685.3 of Nerophis lumbriciformis. Taxonomy (NCBI): domain Eukaryota; kingdom Metazoa; phylum Chordata; class Actinopteri; order Syngnathiformes; family Syngnathidae; genus Nerophis; species Nerophis lumbriciformis. The sequence goes on along the minus strand of NC_084558.2, from coordinate 271,540 downwards.
CACCTTTACTGCCTGTGTCACACAGTCTGAAAAGCCTGCATTTGTTCACCCTTTTTCTTGTTTCACAGTTCTGTATAAACAACACAGCCATGGGATGAGGGGACAAAGTCAATCTTGCAATTTTTACCTCATCTGAGGAAGAATCAAAGGGCAAGAAGCCACCAGTTCACATTGCCTGTTAAAGCCGCCATTTTTCACTGTTCTGTATAAATGGCTCTGAAACAAATTGAACAAACGAGAGGGGAAGGACAACTTTTCTGCCTTCCAAGATAGTATTTGAGCGAAGTACAACACCACCGCCCCTTTTACACTGCCTGTAAGAGCTGACATTTTCCCACCCTTTTTTTCTGTTTTGCTGTTCTGTATAAAAGGCACTGACTCAAAATAGAGGCTATGGAGTTGAATCAGCAATTTTTCCATGTGCAGCCCTTTTCGTGTTGCGTGTAGAATTTTTACTGGTCGCAGTTGTTCTGCTTCATTGGCACCGAGCGGACAAAGTCCTGACATTTTTCAGGGTAGTTATCAGGGGCCTCATGTATTAAGAGTTGCGTGGATTTGCTACTAAAAACAGACGTACGTTAAAATCCAAAAAACTATGTACACAAGTAAAAAATCAGATGTATTAAAGTGTGCCTACTCATGAAGCAGAACACATTTATTTGTTTACATCACAATCAACTTGAAATTGGTCCCAGAAGCCGGTGTGCCTTGGCATGCCCATGTCACTACATGATCGGTTCAGGAAGACACGATCAGTCCACGCATGCATGAAACCATGTCACCTCCGTCAACTTGGCAATTATTATGATCGTGCCCGCCGTCACAGTTAACATGGTTTTCTTTTTTGTAATCTTTATTTCAATAACAATGTTATACAACATATAATGTATATAAGAATACAGTTTTTAGGGAGAACATCCGCACCGTAACACAACATAAACACAACAGAACAAATACCCAGAATCCCTTGCAGCACTAACTCTTCCGGGACGCTACAATATACACCCCCGCTACCCCTTACCCCTCCCCCACCTCAACCCCGCCCACCTCAACCTCCTCATGCTCTCTTAGGGAGAGCATGTCCCAAATTCCAAGCTGCTGTTTTGAGGCATGTTAAAAAAAAAAAATGCACTTTGTGACTTCAATAATAAATATGGCAGTGACATGTTGGCATTTTTTTTCCATAACTTGAGTTGATTAATTTTGGAAAACCTTGTTACATTGTTTAATGCATCCAGCGGGGCATCACAACAAAATTAGGCATAATAAAGTGTTTATTCCACGACTGTATATATCGGTATCGGTTGATAGCGGAATCAGTAATTAAGAGTTGGACAATATCGGCAAAAAACCCATTATCGGACATCTCTAATTACTATTATATTTGTTCAAATATCATGTTTGGCTTTGCTAGGTTCTGTAGAAAAGGCAAAGGTGAAACAAACGCCAGCTCTCTGATGCAACATCTGTGCAAAATTAAGGAAGCTAATGTTTGCTAATTACTTTATTTATTAGTATGATTGAAAGCAGTAGTTCCAAATTGGAGTTGCTTGAAAAACATTAGCATCCTAAATTAAATCCGTTCTTGTGAATCAACTGCTGTGCGTGTGTGTAAGCGCTTCAAAGATGATTCTAATTAAACCAAAACACAAGAGTGACAATAAAAATGCCACAACTACACGCTTCTGGAAGGAGTCCATCCCGTGCTTGTCAAAACATGCTATAAAAACAACAACAACAACAACAACCACAACCACAACTGCGCTGCTGAATTTGGTGCCAAAACCAGATGGTGAGTAAAGTCCTCCGAGGCAATGAGATTACTAAACACTCGGTCACATGACACGTGTCCATCATGCTGGAACTTAGATGACATTTCATCACTGCTGCGCACAAACAAAAGCTTTGACATTTGCCTGTGCCAAGTAGTTCCTCAGATGAACCCAAACCCAGCTGAAAATTCATGCATTTTACATTGGCGACAGCTGCTTGTCTGGAATGACGACAAAGTGTATGTTTGGCAGTCACCGTTGCTCACATTTGATAAGCATCAAGGCATCAGAGCAGCCATCGGGCTGCTGAGTGCAGTGATTGACTGCGGTGCGGAGAGAAAACACCACAGCATGAGGGCATCATGGCTCTTGTGCTGACAAAATATTCCTGTTATGCATGAGCTGTTGGAAGAGGCTGTAATGACTCCTGGAGGCCACTAGGAGGCATGGCATTCAATTCAGTTCATCAATCCATCCATCCACTTGTCCACAGATAGACAGCATTCACACTCACACTCACACGGTCAAATGCAGAGGACACATTTCACCACAGCTAGTGTGTGTGGGACAATCATTGGTACATAGGGCCAATTTAGTGTTGCCAAAGTTCAATGTATTTATACAATTACAATGCAATGCATCACATGGCTAGTTAAAAGTGATTGAAGGCCAAGTTTGAGCCCAACTCTCTTTCAGAGGTGTTTTTCTTACTTGATGAAATCGGTGTACTCCATCCAGAAGACCCCTTCGCTGCTCCCGTGAGCCATCAGCTCATGACGCAGGTGCTGCGGCCAGTCCGTCCACTCGTCTGACCAGCTGCCGTTCCACGAGAATCGACCCCACGGGTTACGGAGGCGAAGCAACCTTGTGAGAGAGGAAAATTGCAATACATATCTCTCAATCAGTCCACTTAGCACTCACTATTCACCCTTTTTCTATTACCATGATGACCTTTGGGCTATTTTCCCATTTTTTTATGTACCGTATTTTTCGGATTATAAATCACTCCGGAGTATAATTCGCACCGGATGAAAATGCATAATAAAGAAGGAAAAAAACATATATAAGTCACATTTTTTGGGGAAATTTATTTGATAAAATCCAACACCAAGAATAGACATTTGAAAGACAATTTAAAATAAATAAAGAATAGTGAACAACAGGCTGAATAAGTGTACGTTATATGACGCATAAATAACCAACTGAGAATGTGCTGATATACGCCTAGTCTCTTACGTGAATGAGATAAATAATAATATTTGATATTTTACGGTAATGTGCTAATAATTTCACACATAAATCGCTCCAGAGTATAAATCGCACCCCTGGCCAAACTATGAAAAAAACTGCGATTTATAATCCGAAAAATACGGTACATTTTATTTTGTATTTCTACAATGAAAGAAAATCCATGGGCTACACTTTGCACTGAAATTGGGGGAAGATGAGTTTGTGGAGGTGGGCTGTAAGCCCTCCGAATGAGTTGTATACACACACAGGAAATAATGTTCTACAAATTGTTTGATTACAGCCGTTCTGTATTTGGTCGGGATGTGCCGATCGGTCAGCCACTGATCAGTTTCAGCTAATTTTCGCAAAAAACACTGATTGCCATAGTGGATTAAAGCCTTTAAATCAGGGGTGTCAAACGTATTGCCTGCAGGCCTGATCAGTTCGTGAACAGGTTTTCGAGTATAAAATCAGCTGACATTTTTGAATGAAAGAAACTGCTGTTCTAAATGTGTCCACTGGATGTCGCAATAGCAATTTTTTGTATCCCATGCTAGAGCGTGCATGACTTCAGAGGGCCGTGTTAAGATTGAGGCAACACTTCCGTGTTTGGACACTACGTACTTAGGCTGCTTATTAGTGATAGTATACAAAATGTGGATTGTTACGTTCATGCCTTGATTGTCAACGATGTTGGTAATAAAACCTGTGACATTTCTACCCAAATACATGCTATAAAAAAATCGGTACATTTTGTGTTGTACTTATGACTGCGGACACATTTTCTGGGCACACATAAATATGCTGAAATAATATCTATCCCTTGCTAATTTAATGTGTGAATAAAGAAGTAAGTTCAAATTCACAAGTTATGTTGTAGATGTATGTACAGAATAAACCACAGGATGTTAGTTAAGGAAAATTAGTCAAATACATTAATAGCATCCTTTAATTTGATATTGATATTATTATTAATTTCATCTTCTGATAGATTAAAAATTAACACCAATGGGAGCATTATAAAACTCTGCCAGACTCAATTCCACCTATTATGATGAACATTATCACATCATTTATTTAGAAAGAATGAATAACTACAAATGAAGATAGTACTATTATCCGAATGATGTAAGTGTAAAAAAAAACCCATTATGATTTGTACATTTTTAGAATGTGCTTGGTCTATTTTTAAACAATTGATCCATAGAGCTGTAGTGTCATGCTAGATACTAGAGTTATTAGATGTACATTTTTATTTTCCAACATTTTTGGGAAAGATAGGGAATATAGAAGATAGGGAAGACCCTAAACCAGGAGTACCCAAACTACGGCCCGCCAGCGTTCAAAATCTGGCCCTTGGGAAGTCCCAAGTTAAGAAAAAAAAAAATTATATATATAATATATTATTCTTTTTTTAAATCTGTCCTTTTTAATCCATTTTCTACCAATTGTTATTCTTGGTGTCTCCTAGCCGCTCAGGAAAATCATATTGTCTAAAAATGCATTTTCCCATCAATAATGTGACATCATCGCGCTTGGTGTATGGCCAAATGTTTTTAACCCAATGCGGCGCCCCGAGTCAAAAAGTTTGGGGACCCCTGCCCTTAAACAAAAGAGGATTTCGAGGGCAAAAACCAGGTATGTAAATGAGTATCGGGGCTGGCAGCATAAAACCATGATCAGATTATTCCTAGTTTTTAGAGGTGCTTGTTTGTTTTATTTATTTAATTCATTTAAAGTAAAACCCCTCAAAAAACAGTCAACGTAACACTTAAAATAAATACTGAATGAAAAGGAGCAGAAAAAAGTAAAAGGCATCACCAATGTTCCCTCAAAGGTGCGCGCCTGTTCCCATGACCTTTGCGCAAGAAAAAATTATACCGTGCACAAAATCCAAATTTCAAGCTGAACTCTAAACAAAATAAACATAACAATTTATTCCGTACCATTATCCTAAGTAACTCTGTGAGTGACACGTGACAACAAGTGTTCACAACAGATAAAACGACATCTGCTGAGACGTTTTAAGGAGGTGGTCGGCATCATAATTGAGTAAAACTGGCAACACTAAAACAAACAGACAATATGTCGTATTGACAGCAACCACTATCTCTTTCGTTTACGCCAAAAGACGCACACACTCGGCTCAGCCAGCGATGCGTTCATGGCCACAAAAACAGACGGAAAACTCCAACACCACACATTAACTGTAACTGCCAGGTGGTTGGCTACACTGTGATGTGTTTCACATGCAGTCAATTAACAGCGAGTTATGCATGCGTGTTTTACAGATTAATTTAAAGCCACAGAGTTAAGAGTTAAATTATGCCTTGCTAACTCCTATTTTGGCAAGGCGGACAGGCACAACATGTACACCCAAACCCCTAAATCACATTTTTGCTTATTCTAGTGTCATGTATTGAGAATGTTAATTTATGATTATGAATCATGAAATGCGTTTACTAGATTACAAAAATGCCAATAAAAACTCTGTAATGATATATTTTACAGGCAAAAAGTTGTACACTGTATCCCATGCTTGTGCTATGTGATCTTTGAAAAAGGTATACATTCTTCCACATTAGGACCTCCTACCCAGACAGTTAACATTTATCTCATTAAAAACAAGCCCTTTTTTATTTTCATTGTCAGTGGGCAAAATAATTTCTTGAAATGATTGCTGTTATTTAATTATTATAATAAGACATTTCATTTGTTTGCTTTGTTAGCTACGGGACAGGTGTGATGCTGGTGTGGCAAGTGCACGTCTAATGTTAATCACATGGTCCACTGCATTTGCTCAGACACATGAAAAATTAGGGGGAACATTGCTCGTCACGTAATCTCATCTTTATCTTCTCAAGGGACGTTACAATTGTATAGAAATAAAACTTGAATTAACTTCGGAGCAGCCAGGGTTCAGATCGTAAACTCTTCATGTACAATCTACTGAACACAACAATTATTGTCTAACTAGCTGGCAAGAAGAAGCGCTTAAGCAGCCGAGCTCTGCACACATCTGGGAAGACGGTAAACATGGATGTTGGGCGACGATTTTTTTCGAACAAAAAGTACCTTAACAGATTGACAATAACACCAGCAATGATGAAACGGGTGATGATTCAGAGAGCGGACTTCTCTTCTTTGTCAAACACACCATCAGCAGCTCTTCCCTTTGTGCATGCATAAATGGACCACAACACCGAGACCGGACCCTGGCGCACGGGCGACACGGGGAGGAAGAGGACCGCTTTGAGTACGACGACATTAGCTGTGGCTCTTTTGTCGGTCTTGGGGACTTCAGTTTCATACAAAACATTGAAAGAGGAAATGCAGTTTTTTTTATCGTTCACAATCATTATGAAAGACGGATGCATTTTTTTTAAACACATTCTAACTCGTAAATAAACCTAAAAAAAGTCAGCTTACAGCGGAGCCAATGGGAGGTCTTATTTTCCGCCCATAAAATCTGATAAATAACCATTCGAAAGGCGACAACAATACTCCATTTACATTTCATGACTTGAATATTAACCAAGTATTAGTGTTATTGTTATTATAAGCACTAACGAAGACAAACTATTTATAGCGGCGCTGTGATCCCTAGCGTGTGTCCCTATGTTTTCATCATCGAGTGGTCAGCTGTTTCCACGCTTCCTTGCTCATGGAAGTTTATTGTAGATCATAAATCATGCATCTCACCTGGATAGTAGAAGGACGAGGATTTAATCCGACAAGTTGGTACACTATTATTGAGTTTGAGTTTATTTCGAACATGCAAGCATACAACATGATACATCACAATTTCCAGTTTCTCTTTTCAACATGTTCGTAAAGGAGTAGGAAGAAGCATAGCTTATTTAATCCTACCCCTTTTCTTTTACATAACAGTTGCTAAAACTTTTGTTCACTTCCTGTTCTCAATTTATTCACAATACACTCCATAAGTAATCACAATAAAAATAAATAAATAAATAATAATTGGTGAAGTAAGTCATATTTCATATGATGAGATAAGTAAGATTATTTTGAGAATGAAAGAATAGATGGATGAAATAAATTCAGAATGTTTATCATGGTTCTTCTTCTTTGTACTTTCTTGAAGTGGATCATATTAGTACATTGTTTGATTGTTATTATAGCCAATTAAGACCCGGAAATGGCGAGAACGACACAAAAAGACGCTTGGTTCCCACTTTTCTTTGCAAGGATTATGAGTCATTTTTCATCTTAACTGGAATATACACAATTCTATCAGTTGGCATCCTAATGACAGCAGACCTTGTACAGTAAGTGATGTTTAATTATGTTCCGCCCGAATGCAGCTGAGATAGGCTCCAGCAGCCCCCGCGACCCAGTAATGACAAGCGGTAGGAAATGGATGGATGGATGTTGGCTCTCATAAAGTCTGCAATGAGCAGTTATCAGTGATGTTGTTGGGAAAAAAAACGTGAACGTTGTGATGCGTTTTGATATAAAAATAAATATTCAATGTTATTATAATTGTGCCCGTTACTACATTACATACGGTATATACTTACAACATTTTAGAAGACATACAAAACACATGTGTTCCTGTTTTACACAAGGATTGTGAATGATAGGCAAAATTCCAAAAGAAGTGCCGTTTCCCTTTAAAGGGGCCCTTAAAAACTGGTTGAAGTCAAACCAGTCATGCTCCCATAGCTGCTTTCGATACCGTCGATGATAATATTTTATTAGAGCGTATCAAAACACGTATTGGTATGTCAGACTTAGCTTTGTCGTGGTTTAACTCTTATCTTACTGACAGGATGCAATGCGTCTCCCATAATAATGTGACCTCGGACTATGTTAAGGTAACGTGCGGAGTTCCTCAGGGTTCGGTTCTTGGCCCTGCACTATTTAGTATTTACATGCTGCCGCTAGGCGACATCATACGCAAATACGGTGTTAGCTTTCATTGCTATGCTGATGACACCCAACTCTACATGCCCCTAAAGCTGACCAACACGCCGGATTGTAGTCAGCTGGAGGCGTGTCTTAATGAAATTAAACAATGGATGTCCGCTAACTTCTTGCAACTCAACGCCAAGAAAACGGAAATGCTGATTATCGGTCCTGCTAAACACAGACATTTATTTAATAATACCACCTTAACATTTGACAACCAAACAATTACACAAGGCGAATCAGTAAAGAATCTGGGTATTATCTTCGACCCAACTCTCTCGTTTGAATCACACATTAAGAGTGTTACTAAAACGGCCTTCTTTCATCTCCGTAATATCGCTAAAATTCGTTCTATTTTATCCACTAGCGACGCTGAGATCATTATTCATGCGTTCGTTACGTCTCGTCTCGACTACTGTAACGTATTATTTTCGGGTCTCCCTATGTCTAGCATTAAAAAATTACAGTTGGTACAAAATGCGGCTGCTAGACTTTTGACAAGAACAAGAAAGTTTGATCATATTACGCCTATACTGGCTCACCTGCACTGGCTTCCTGTGCACTTAAGAAGTGACTTTAAGGTTTTACTACTTACGTATAAAATACTACACGGTCTAGCTCCGTCCTATCTTGTCGATTGCATTGTACCATATGTCCCGGCAAGAAATCTGCGTTCTAAGAACTCCGGCTTATTAGTGATTCCCAGAACCCAAAAAAAGTCTGCGGGCTATAGAGCGTTTTCTATTCGGGCTCCAGTACTATGGAATGCCCTCCCGGTAACAATTAGAGATGCTACCTCAGTAGAAGCATTTAATTAAGTCCCATCTTAAAACTCATTTGTATACTCTAGCCTTTAAATAGCCCCCCTGTTAGACCAGTTGATCTGCCGTTTCTTTTCTTTTCTCCTCTGCTCCCCTTTTCCTTGAGGGGGGGGGGGGCACAGGTCCGGTGGCCATGGATGAAGTGCTGGCTGTCCAGAGTCGGGACCCGGGGTGGACCGCTCGCCTGTGCATCGGCTGGGAACATCTCTACGCTGCTGACCCGTCTCCGCTCGGGATGGTGTCCTGCTGGCCCCACTATGGACTGGACTCTTACTATTATGTTGGATCCACTATGGACTGGACTCTCACAATATTATGTCAGACCCACTCGACATCCATTGCTTTCGGTCTCCCCTAGAGGGGGGGGGGGGGGTTACCCACATATGCGGTCCTCTCCAAGGTTTCTCATAGTCATTCACATCGACGTCCCACTGGGGTGAGTTTTTCCTTGCCCGTATGTGGGCTTTGTACCGAGGATGTCGTTGTGGCTTGTGCAGCCCTTTGAGACACTTGTGATTTAGGGCTATATAAATAAAGATTGATTGATGATTGATTGATTAACCTCTCCTTGGACGCTCTCTTTTAAAACTCTGGTTATTTGTACCTGTGGTGTTATTGTTTGTCTATTGTCAAAGTTGTTTTATTTATATAGTGCAATTTTAAAACAGACTACTGTCCCAAAGTGCTGTACGGATTAAAAAAGAAAGGTAAAAGATTAGAAATAATAATAATAATACAAATCACAATAAGTACAGAACATTCTATACATAAAACACAGTTAAAAATCCATTAAAAAATAAAATGTCCATGTGTCCATAGTTTGTGTTTTTCTACCTGCCTCAGGACAATGGATGCATTTAGCTTTTGTGCTATGGTTGAAGCTGTTTTTGCTGACACATTGATTAATATGTAATGTCCTAATTCAAATAAGTAAATAAAATCAGCCAATACCATTTTCCCCCCAATCTGGACCTGAATTGTATTACTATTTTTGTTTTGTAACGACAACATTCAAGTTATTTTTTTCTTTTCTGGTTTTTGAAATGACAAACTGTTTGTCGGCGCACTTGGAAGCAGCAGGCACTCTCCCCGAGGTTGAAAATTGTGTATCTCCATTCTTCTGTATGTTTTGCATGGATGGAAAAATTAACAATAACAATCTTTGAAGTCTTTGAACAACAAGCGGGCACCAAAATGGTGGCAGCGCCTTCTGTGCTGCTCGCTTCAGGGATGATTGATGACGTTTATCAACCTATTTTAGTATAATATAGCACTTCAACGGAGGGCACTCACTTTCCCAAACATCTGCGGCCGAGGTGAAGAGCCGCTCCAAAAAACACGTTTCATGTCCTGATTGCCATTTTGGATCAAGCACTTCCACTCCACTTGCTTTATGGCAGGAAATTAAAGTATGCGGCTCTTGAGAAAATGACATCTAAGACTCTTTTATTTCTGCCCAGCTACTCTCCATTTCCTCTCACAGGTAAGGTTAGTAGAATCCCCCGCATTGTGTGTGCTATCACTGTGCGACCCCCTCGTCCGCCTCTTATTCCATCAAAGGGGTTAAACTGTAGTCAGGGTGCACCTGCCTTCTATTTATATCAAACCCAGTCTACTCTCCATATGAAAAGCGCCCTGACAAAAGAATGATCCATTTTAAAACAAGATAGAAAACATACCAAATTAGATATTCCGATACATAATTCACATCTAATAATCTTTGAATCTAGGTCAAACTGAGATTATGGAAAGAGTTTATTTGAAATAAAAACAACTTATAAAGTGAGAAAAACCTATTAGTGTATGATTCATGCTAGCATTAATTAGAGCTGCAGCTGAAGGGAAGGCAAGGACTCAAAAAGGAGACTCACAAGCCTTGGGAGAATTTAAACTAGCAGAGGCACTTCTACTTCAAGGAAGCGTATGTTCATGAGCGAACTTCAAGGGCATCCATCAAACAAGATAGCAAGATATTCTGTCAGAGATGTTTGTTTCTACCTAAGACGTGTGCACTCGCTCATCTACTTTGATACAAAACAAGATCTGTATTAGAAGAATGCTTTCACAAACACAACAGTGCTCATTTTGGAGCATGGGAGAAAGGTATTGACCCACCCAAATTTCACACATAAAATATTATACTGTCCAGATGATATACAGTGGTAGCTCAGCTTGCGAGTGACCCACATTTGTTGCGATCCAGTGTTAATTTTGAGAGCACTTTTAGTGTGAGCCTTTTGACAAAAATGTATTTTGGTTTAGTCCAATTTTAGTCAATGAAATTACACAACATTTTAGTCAGCTAAAATTACAGTAAATTTAGCTCACTAAAATAAAAAAAGTATAAGACATAAGGCCTCTTTAAAGCTAATTTTAAAAACTTCTTTATTTAGACTACCTGCAAAACATTTGTTTAACAGAAAAGTAACATGGTCTTATGGTCAGGAATGATGTAATAAGTAATTTTTTGTTCCACAGGTCAACGCCAATAAATATCTTTCAGGCACTTTTCTATTTTTTTATAGCTACGTCTCTGGCAAAGCAGGTATGTACGTCTATGTGTGTTGTGAAACAGAGTTACGATGCATGCTTTGATCATAATTTGTTTATGAGCGCGGCAGAACCGGAAGCAGCCAAATTCATCCATCCATCTTCGACCGCTTGTCCCTCTCAAGGTTGCAGGGGGCTGAAGCCTTTCATTTGTCAACAAATGTGTGCCTCAAATAAATAAATAAATATTTGAGAACCACTGCGCTTGTGAAATAAGCACGTTGGACTATATTAAAAGTTGTAATGCATTTAGATTAAACAATAAATAAACCATTTCTTGAGGAAAATACAATTACTTGATTGTTTTTTGTACATAAGTAATAAGGCAGAATTCACTTTAACTTACAGTTGTGTAGCTGTCACGATTGATCACTGCTAATGGCATCACATAGCGTCAAAAATAAAATGTGTCCTCTTCACTTTCTTCCAGGTGTACACATATTACAATGTGGTACATGTTAAAGCCATTTAACAGGTTTGTTTTGACAGTGAGAAATCCAACTTTCTCATCTCACAAGGAAACACATCTGATTGGTAACTAACCCGGCAGCGTCTTTCATATGTACGCTGTGATTGGCTAGATTCCCAACTTGTCCCAGCCATCTACAAAACAAACATTAAATATGTTTGGATTTCTTTCTTGTCAACATTTTCGTCTCTTTTATTCGTTGACAAAAATCTCAGTTAATTTTGACATGTTTTAGTCATCGTGCATTTTGTTTTGATTAGTAATTGTTATTGTTCGCCGGGTTTTGCAGTCTGGCTATGTTGGACGCACTTTATTGGACATATACCGTATTTTCCGCACTATAAGGCGCACCGGATTATTAGCCGCACCTTCAATGAATGGCATATTTCATAACTTTGTCCACCAATAAGCCGCCCCGGACTATAAGCCGCACCTACGCTGCGCTAAAGGGAATGTCAAAAAAACAGTCAGATAGGTCAGTCAAACTTTAATAATATATTGAAAACCAGCGTTCTAACAACTCTGTCCCAAAATGTACGCAAATGTGCAATCACAAACATAGTAAAATTCAAAATAGTGCAGAGCAATAGCAACATAATGTTGCTCGAATGTTAATGTCACAACACACAAAATAAACATAGCGCTCACTTTCTGAAGTTATTCTTCATTCGTAAATCCTTCGTCTTCGGTGTCCGAAGTGAAAAGTTGGGCAAATGTGAGATCCAAAATGGCCGGTTCCGTCTCGTCGAAGTCATCGGAGTCAGTGTCACTGTTATCCAGCAGTTCTGTGAATCCTGCCTTCCGGAAAGCTCGGACCACAGTTGTGACCGAAATATCTGCCCAGGCATTTACGATCCACTGGCAGATGTTGGCGTCGTCTGGCGCTGCCTCCCTGTCTTAGTGAATGTGTGTTCGCCTTCTGTCATCCATTGTTCCCACGCAGTTAGCAGTCTAGCTTTGAATGCCCTGTTGACACCAATATCTAGCGGCTGGAGGTCTTTTGTCAATCCACCCGGAATGACGGCGAGTATTGAATTAAGCGCGTAAGCGTGTCTCTTAATGTGATGTTATGAGCTAGCAAATATAACAACTACACTACCCAGCATGCAACGATAGTTACGAGCATGCGCGGTAGCCCTGAGAAGCGTTGTATGCTGGCAGTTAGAATGTGGTTATGAGCACGCTGTGAGTAAACGTTGAGAACTCAGTTAACACGCCTCGTCTGCATTATTTATAATTAGACAGACAACACACTTAATAGGAGCCATTTTGGGGTCTTTACATAAACACACAAATGGAAATGAAACGTCACATATCCCAGCATGCACCGCGCGCTTCTTCTTCTTCCGGGGGCGGGTGGTTGCTTACAGTACAAGAAGAAGCGCTTCCTGTTCTATGGGGGCGGGTGCTTACCTTGGCGGTTGCTTGCGTAGAAGAAGAAGCGCTTCCTGCTCTACCGGGAAAAAAGATGGCGGCTGTTTACCGAAGTTGCGAGAACGAAACTTTATGAAAATGAATCTTAATATTTATCCATATATAAAGCGCACCGGGTTAAAAGCCGCACTGTCAGCTTTTGAGTAAATTTGTGGTTTTTAGGTGCGGCTAATGGTGCGGAAAATACGGTAAGTGAAGCTCTCTACTTCAAGTTGGGATGAAACACACAAAAATAAGAGGTAGGATAAAATGCTATTATCTTAATGATGTGCATAATAACACTGACATGCGAAATACAGTGACATTACTGCTGCTAAAAGCAGCTTTTTTTATGCAGCTGTGAATCGGAGAGTGTGCAGGTGTACCTAATTTTGTGACGGGATGAATCTATATAATGTATTAATTTTATTTTTGACCGTTTCTGGTAAAAAATTTTATATATTTAAACACTTTACATTTTGAAAAATAAATGATGATACTTTTGGAGAAGGTGGGGCGTGGTTTCATTTGCAATCTGAGAGTGCCTCATCAAGCAAACAGCTTGCAGACAGAATCCAAAACAGATTATTTATTTACTTTTTTTTTTATTTAGAAAATAAAAACGGGTTATAAATGTGACTGGAGCTATATCTACGCAAAATGTACACCATAGCATATTACAGGAAAGTGTTTTAAATGTAGTTTAATATCATCATAGGTCCACTGTTTATAGCCATTAGATCAACACAGTCCTGCCCTTCAACTATCGTATCTAAGAAAATTAGTGCGCAGGAGACACCGAGAAGAAGAAGCAGATGATCGCCACCAAATCAGAAAAACAAACCATTAAAAAACATGACCAAGCAAGTAGCAGCACGATCAGTCTGTAATACCCTGAAGCAGAATCCAGCATGGGCGGCAAAATAAGGTCCACACCGCAGGCGTTAATCAATGAAAATATGAAGAAGCTGCTCAATGGTGTGCGACGTACAGTATTTCAGTTCTTTCTTTCTCGTATCAATACAAATTGGACAGTTGAGCATTTGCCTTGCTTACTGGGACTTATGCAGATATTCATGTCGGTGACTGTCAACTCTGACCTCACCGGTCCGTCATTCAAAGACATCCGTGTGCAACATAAACAATGATAACAATTCCTACTGTTACACGACGGAGAAGCAGCACAAAGGAGACATCGCATGAGTCCGCTAAATATTGAATATTATTATATTAACTGATAAAACCACTGTAATTGTTAGTAGTACATTTGATTGTATTGTTTGTCATACAATATGTTTTTTAATACCTGTATCCTTGAACATCTCGTACATCCAAGATGGAGTAGGCATGGCGAGGTCGCAATCCCAGCGATTCATAGACGGCGTCATCCACCTTCATGTTGCCTCCTCCGCACGAGGCGCCCATCAGAAACCTATACGACAACAACAACAGTCAGCTTTCACGCCGTCTTGCCGTACACAATGTATTTATCTGTGTTGTATGTGTGGCCCTGAATTGCAAATACTCCTCCACTTTGCTGATGAAGCTTTTGCCAATAGTATACGCTCTCATGACATGCTTGGCTTTGATTTATTAAAACATACTGCAGCTTGTCTGACAGATGGGCCGCCAGTTTGGCTGCTGATGATGGAGCCACGTTGGGGCTGGACTAGTTTGTCTGAAGCTGCTTTGGAAGTGTGAATATCAGGGTGACGGTTACAGGGCCTCTTTCATTACCAACATACTGTACAATACACAAACTGAAAAAAAAAAAACATTTACCATATGTATGTTTTATCTATTAAAAAACAACCAAAATCTATTACTACTTTGTTTGAGGAAACAAGATGGGTTAAGATAAAGTATCATTTACATACTATCTTGGCATGCGCACGATAACACCGACATGCAACATGCAGTGACATAAATGCTGCTAAAAGTAGGTTTTTTATGATGTAGTCGGAAAGAATGCAGGTGTAATCCAATGTTTTGAACGGGTGAATCTATATAATGGTTATGCATTTTATTTTTGACCGGGACTGAAAAAGAAATTGTGGCGACGACTTCAAGATATATATTTAACAGTGTACATATGGCGTCACATTAGTGCCAAAAATCCGAGCGCATAAAAACTGTTATCGCGCGCTGATTCTCCACTTCGTGCGCGCGCGTGGTGCCTTTTTGCGCGCGCGTGGTGCCTTTCTGCGCGCGCGGTCTGTGCGCTCTCTGTGTAGTCCTGGCATCTCTCCTCGCGCTGTCTGTTTCTTTTTGGCACTTTGGGGGCGGGTATGCTTAGACGGCCCCTCCTTTCTGATTGACTCTGAGCATTTTTCATATGACCAATCATTCTCCAGCGTAGCAACGTTGTAGCCATCTTACCTCGGACAGCTAGCCTCAATCATTACATTGATGTCAATGGTACATGTACTAATTAAATTACCATAACTTGCTCGATTTTCGACCAATTAACAAACGGTTTGCCTTGTTACAAATCTTATTACATGTAGATATGACATAGGATAATGTACCTGTTGAAATTACCTGATTCGCTTTAAAAAAAAATTACTTAATTGTGCAACATAGTTGTGTAGGGTCAGTGTTAGTCAGTTCTCTGATTATTTTAAACTGTTACAGAATACATTATTAAAAGGCTATTTTTAACATTTTAAAAACAAAATTCAAAGATTATTTCATTAATTTTATGGCTGAATCAAAAGAAATTCCATAAATTAGAAAACAAATGTTCAAGAAGAAGTGAAAATATAAAATAATGTTATGGTTGGATGTTATTGCTGGTGGACCAGTTCTGGCTGAAAGATGTGATTATGGTGTTTGTTGTCTTATTATTTATTTGGGTCACATTTTGTATTACCCTGTATTGTGTTTATGTGGTATGAAATAACCTTCATCAGCGCGCGACATTTTTTTTATCCACTTCTTCCTCCGTAAATCTTGATACATATTGACGATGACCCGCCCTGCTATACTTCTGATTGGCTCTGAGCATTTTTCGCCTGACCAATCAGAAAGAAGGGGCCGTCTCAGCATACCCGCCCCCAAAGTGCCAAAACGAAACATGACAGCGCACAGACCGAGACGGCGGGCGCGCAGAAAGGCACCACGTGCGCGCACGAAGTGGAGAATCAGCGCGCGATAACAGTTTTTATGCGCTCGGATTTTTGGCACTAATGTGACGCCATATGTACATTTTTAAAACAGAAAAGATGATACTTTTGGAGAGGGTGGGGTGTTGTTTCATTTGCAATCTGGAAACGCCTCCGCATGAACATTTTGCAGACAGAATCAAAAAATTGCTTATAAATGTGACTGTGGAGCAAAATTAATGCAAAAATTACACTAAAGCATATTCAATATGATATTATCTAGACCACAAGGAAGTGATTTAAATGTAGAGTAAATCAAAATCATTATACAGCTCGGTCCCCGTTAACTTGTTACTGTCACGCTTCAAAACTTGCAGCAAAATGAACACAAGTTAATAATACATGATTGTACTTTAGGTCCTTTTTGAAATTACAACAGGCAAGCAGTAAGGATTATGAGAAATGCCTTCTCTGACAAATAGTGAGGATGACCCAGCAGCTGCGTACCACCGCTGAGTCTATGTGTTCTGTCCATCATCTTGTACTATCATTCATTAGTGTCAAGTACGTATTCTTTTTAGAATCCCTTCTTTCTTGAAGACAAGAATACATGCTGGTGTACCTCATTCTGATGATGTGCATTGATTGGAACGTAGACAAGATTTACAGTACAGTAGTTGCTGATAAGTTCCACAACGTTGAATTTACATTGTGGAGGGATAAAATAGTCCTCTTCTCTTTCCAATACCACGTTGTTGGTTTTTAGTGTCTTTTTTGTCCAGCTTTCATACTCCCTTTTATACCCTTTATAAGAAATACATTAGAGGCTAACTCCGTAGCACTGCTTGCTTGTGCTGCTTGCTTTTCTGAGGCACTTTTTTTTATTAACATGGGCAGCATAGAACAGCACTTTTATTTGGAAGACAGGAACTGCGCGGTCGGTCTTTACACCTTTGACAGCAAGTGTTGTAGAGAGAGTCTGCGTTGAAATAAAAAGTGTTTTTGCGTTCTTGCCTGTCGGTGTTTCCTTCAAACTGAGCTAGCTGCAGTCAGTGGTCATCTCATAAGACCTTTAGTTGCCGTGTATGTCAATCAAGTGACAGGTTTCTTCTTAATGTAATTGAATGTGGCGCGCCGCCACAGCATTTTTATTACAGACACACAAAATAAGGTTGTTTTTTTTTTTACTTGAAAATAAATTAAAATAATATATTGTAGCCTCCAAAAGAAGAAATCACACAAAGTCCAACACTATTTTTTACTTTTATTACCAATTTTATAATAAAAAACGGAACAATTCCAACAGGTTTTACCTCCCGTGCAAACACTTTCATCTCGTAAGTCCGCGCTTCCCCGGACAAAGAACAGCACTTCCTCATTTTCCGCCAATCAGCTTTCAGGTACGGATGGTGTGTTTGTAAACATGGGAAAAACTGAGATCAAATCCAAACCCAGCGATCATAAAACATTAGCATTAGCTGGTCGTTACAGTATAAATTTATACATATATAGCCTCTTATTTAAGTAATGTACCGAAAACTTGACCACCGAAAAAAGACTTGCATCACCGAAAACCGCGCTACCAAAACCGCATGTAAACCAAATGCACTTCATTGTCTGAAGCGTTGTCAGCATGTCTGCGATGTGGTTGTGATTTTCACATATATTGCAGATATACCTGCGGACAGCCATCTAAAAAATGTGCTAATTTTAGGAGGACAGGCGCGGCTTTTAAGAAGAGAAAGTCCAACTAGTGCAAGAGCGTGAAGCAAATGTGACGTCATGCTCGCTGCAGCTCTCTTCTTTCGACAGGGACATCGAGGGACAGAAGTTAAGAATCTCTAAACCCAAGTACATTTTATAATAACACCAGAAGAAGATGTTAGATTTGTTGCTAGTTGTTTTTAATAAAAACACTCATTAAAAGTTTGTAAACACTTGAAAAAACAAGTGTTGAACAAAGTCCATTGTATTGCCCGTGTCCGTCCATCCCTCTCCTTCTCTGCCGCTGAAACCCTGTTCCATGCCTTCATCACCTCCAAACTCGATTACTGCAACAGCATCCTCTACGGCTCATCTTCCAAAATCTTCAATCAACTTCAATACATTCAAAATTCTGCCGCCCGCCTGCTCACCCACACCCGCTCCCGTGAGCACATCACCCCAGTCCGTCAGAAACTCCACTGGCTCCCCGTTCCTCACCGGATCCACTTTAAAATCCTCCTCCTCACCCACAAAGCCCTCCAAAACCAGGCCCCCTGCTACCTCACCAACCTGCTTCACCGCCATACCCCTTCATGCAGCCTCCGCTCCTCCGACGCCAACCTCCTCTCCCCACCACTCAGAACCAAGTTTCGGACCTGGGATGATAGAGCCTTCTCCATCGCTGCTCCCACCCTCTGGAACGCTCTCCCCAAACCTATCCGTGACTGCTCAGACCTTCCTACCTTCAAAAGCTTTCTCAAAACACACCTCTTCAGATCTGCTTTTAACCTGTGATTAGTGTTCTGTGTCTTGTAGTGTCCCGTCTTGTAATGTTCAATGTTATGTATTTTACTATGTACTGCTTTTATATTTCCTGTACTATGTATTATTACTTTGAACTGTTTTCTATTTAAATTTTTATTCTGTAAAGCGTCTTTGAGTACCCTGAAAAGCGCTATACCAAATAAAATGTATTATTATTATTAAAAAAACAGCAACAATTGAAAATATGGCAAAACGATAAATATATAAATATATATGTTAATACTAATTAATAATAACAGATTTGTTTTAAATGTATGTATACATTTTGTTAGCCTTTTTAAAGAAAATCATATCGTCATTGCAAATTACTCAATGACGTCATGGTGACCACGCACCCACCGCCACAGGTATCTTGGCAGTTTAGGGGAAACCCTGCGGGTAATGTATATTTTTTAATGCCTGGTGATCGGCCCACACCCTCTCTAGGATCGACCGTTAACTCGCGATCGCCGTAATGGGAACCGCTGCTCTAAGACATATACCGTATTTTCCGCACTATAAGGCGCACCGGATTATTAGCCGCACCTTCAATGAATGGCATATTTCATAACTTTGTCCACCAATAAGCCGCCCCGGACTATAAGCCGCGCCTACGCTGCGCTAAAGGGAATGTCAAAAAAACAGTCAGATAGGTCAGTCAAACTTTAATAATATATTAAAAACCAGCGTTCTAACAACTCTGTTCACTCCCAAAATGTACGCAAATGTGCAATCACAAACATAGTAAAATTCAAAATAGTGCAGAGCAATAGCAACATAATGTTGCTCGAACGTTAATGTCACAACACACAAAATAAACATAGCGCTCACTTTCTGAAGTTATTCTTCATTCGTAAATCCTTCGTCTTCGGTGTCCGAAGTGAAAAGTTGGGCAAATTTACGATCCACTGGCAGATGTTGGCGTCGTCTGGCGCTGCCTCCTCGTCTTAGTGAAGGTGTGTTCGCCTTCTGTCATCCATTGTTCCCACGCAGTTAGCAGTCTAGCTTCGAATGCCCTGTTGACACCAATATCTAGCGGCTGGAGGTCTTTTGTCAATCCACCAGGAATGACGGCGAGTATTGAATTAAGCGCGTAAGCGTGTCTCTCAATGTGCTGTTATGAGCTAGCAAATATAACAACTACACTACCCAGCATGCAACGATAGTTACGAGCATGCGCGGTAGCCCTGAGAAGCGTTGTTGTATGCTGGGAGTTAGAATGCGGTTATGAGCACGCTGTGAGTAAACGTTGAGAACTCAGTTAACACGCCTCGTCTGCATTATTTATAATTAGACAGACAACACACTTAATAGGAGCCATTTTGGGGTCTTTACATAAACACACAAATGGAAATGAAACGTCACATATCCCAGCATGCACCGCGCGCTTCTTCTACAGGGAAAAAAGATGGCGGCTGTTTACCGTAGTTGCGAGACCTAAACTTTATGAAAATGAATCTTAATATTTATCCATATATAAAGCGCACCGGGTTATAAGGCGCACTGTCAGCTTTTGAGAAAATTTGTGGTTTTTAGGTGCGCCTTATAGTGCGGAAAATACGGTAATAGATATTTAAAACCTTGATTACCTCTATGTATTTAGCTCGTAAGCTATGGAAACGGGGATGGTTTTGAAGCTGACTCTAATCCAATAATTACATATCCTACTCTTATTGGAAATGCTAATTTTTAAGGGTGACTCAATCACTCTCATTTTTCCTCTCTTCGCAGTTGGTCTCCGAATGTAACCCCAGCAAATAGAGGGGATCTACCGTACACCCAAAAACAAAACAAAAAAATTGCCATCTTAATAGTTCTACACAAAGATAATTCCCCTTACCCGGCTTCCTTAGAGCTCAGCATCTTGGCCCAGATCAAGTCCGTATCGATGGGCTCCTCCCGTGGGTTGGTGGAGCTGACCTGCAGCATCAGGGAGTCGCACGGAGCCCCCGTCAGTGTGGCCAAGCCCTCGATGGCACGCCCTGCTTGCAAGGCAAAGTAGGAGCCGTGGAGCTTGGCTAGGGCTTTCTCAATGAGCGCCACCCACAGCTGCCTCCTTTGGGCCTGGAATGACCACAACCAAGCGTTACATGTCAACTTTTGGATGGTGATGATTGGAGAGGTTGTTATATTGAAGACCTAAAAAAATTTTTTCCTTTAATATTGATTTGACGTGAAGTGGGAAGGAAACTGCACTTCTCTTTGACCGCATGGTCATTTAATAACAAATATATAGCACAACACAGCAGCAACAGAACCAATGTTGTACTAGCGGTAAGGAGCGCAATGCTGTGTCAGCAATAATAGCGCTGATTAATTCACTGTAAACAACAGTACAGCAAGTATAACACGGCACTAGACTCACACAAACAGCTGAGTAGAGCAACCAACATTTTAAAGCACTCGTATACTTCAAATTAGGGCTAGGCGATATGGCTAAAAATTGGATCACGATACATGTTTTTATATTGGTCGATATCACATTGATTATTGATATTAGACCTATGGAAAATATGGACCAGGAGAAAATTAACAATTTTATTTAAAATGTAGCCTTCCTCGGATTATAAACCCCTGAGCATATTATGGCAGAAAGGAAAGGAAATGTCAACACAACCATGGAAAACACTCAAAAAATCTATGTAAACACAATTCTAAAATAGCAATAAACACTTAACAACAACCTCTTAAAATTAAGGTGCAAAAATAAGGAATATGCAAGAAATGTTAAAAAAAAGTGTAACAAAAAAGTGTTAAGTGTGAAAATGTAAACATGGAGAAACCTGAGAAACATTTTTTTTGCAGGGTTACTGCCTGGAAATTACGTGGTCTGTGTAACATTAAATTTGGTCTCTTATTCTTATTTAAGTATGGAAATGTATTTATGTTATGCAGTAATTATTATTCAAATATTATTGGAACAAATTATTATTTTTAAGTAGCACATTTGTTATATTTTGCTATTTATTTTACTTGTACAGTCCTGCATTTTAGTTCTTTCCTGTTGTTTCCGTACATCTGAATAGGGAACGGACGAGGGTTAAAAAATAATTGAGCGCTGTGAAGGACTCGGTCTGTTTGAAAAAAATCCAAAAAACACTTCCATACTGTCGAGGTGACTTTTCCTGTTTTATCCACAATTCCTTCGCTCACTACAGTGCCTTTGTTCATGCAACCAAACCATGCTTGATTCTTTATTGTTTCTTTCGAACCCTGCCCCCCCAAAATAATAAATAAATAAATATAAATATATATATATCGCAAACACATTTTTTATTAAGTGTCTATCCCGAAATATATTGATATCATTTTATCCGCCCAGCCATACTTCAAATGCATCTATTTTGGGGCACTAATAAAATACTACATCAGGAGGTTACCTACAATGACAATGTGTTTTGACCCAGCGCTAATCAAAAGACCCTGGCGGGGTTATTTGCCTTTGTAGACTATAGCATCCTATAGAAGAGTTGACCGAAGCATTTATGCTAAATACGATAATGTTTCAGAGATTTGCCACTTGCTCTCCAAAAATAAGGGCACTGTGGCTTTTATGATGCACAGCATGCACTGAAACCTATCATCAAGATTAATGTTACATAGCGTGAGATGACATGTTAACAGTCACATTCATGTTTGGCTGCCTTTAGGGGTCACAATCTGTTGCAAGCAAAACTATAAAAAGCAAGTCAGAAGGTGAAGCTGAACATCTCCGTCTTCCATACCCTCTGCAGAAAAGGACACAGCATAATAACTTATTTTCCTAGCGACCTTTCTGTGTATCGCCATGTATCGAGTGCGTCATTTACGCCACATCAACGACAGGCCTTGTGTGCAGCCGAACCTGGGAGAATAGGAGGAAGCCGTAGTCGTCGCAGGGGAGCATGTCATCCACCAAGACCGTCGTCCACGTCCCATCTTTGCATAAGCGAACTTGGTAGGCTCCCTCCGTGCAGATGGTCCTTGTAATCATTACCCTTTCCACCAACTCGGGACGCTCGGCCAGCACCGCCAGAGCACTGAGGAACCTGGAGTTATTGAAGGGAAGGATTAAATGTCAGTCCAATTAACCATGGCATAAAGGCACCTCTAACATGGCGTTGTTATGTAGTTGCTATGGAGGTTTAATGGATATCACTAGATGGCAGCAGGCAGCGGAGGGCACTTTTACTACAGGCCTTACATGTGTGCTACCTGAAAGGGCTGCGGTACAATCAAAAGAGCGTAAACAGGAAAGGGCAAATTGTGCAGGAGCATTTTGAGCTATAAATCATGTTTTTTTAACTACAACAGAGGAAAGCACAATGTAAGTGATGTTTGGGTTACATGTTTCTGTATGCCTTCAGCTTTAAAGCACTGTGTCACATTTAAAAAGTTGGATATGCTTGAATACGTATTGAATTACTGAATTAATTATCAGCGCTGTCAAACAATTATTGTTATTTCTTTAATCAAATTAATAACACCTTTGAATTTGAATTTGAATTTGTAGTGAAGAAGGAGCTGAGCCGGAAGGCAAAGCTCTCGATTTACCGGTCGATCTACGTTCCCATCCTCACCTATGGTCATGAGCTTTAGGTCATGACCGAAAGGACAAGATCACGGGTACAAGGGGCCGAAATGAGTTTCCTCCGCCGAGTGGCGGGGCTCTCCCTTAGAGATAGGGTGAGAAGCTCTGTCATTCGGGGGGAGCTCAAAGTAAAGCCGCTGCTCCTCCACATCGAGAGGAGCCAGATGAGGTGGTTCGGGCATCTGGTCAGGATGCCACCCGAACGCCTCCCTAGGAAGGTGTTTCTGGCACGTCCGACCGGTAGGAGGCCACGGGGAAGACCCAGGACACGCTGGGAAGACTATCTCTCCCGGCTGGCCTGGGAACGCCTCGGGATCCCCCGGGAGGAGCTGGACGAAGTGGCTGGGGAGAGGGAAGTCTGGGCTTCCCTGCTTAAGCTGCTGCCCCCGCGACCCGACCTCGGATAAGCGGAAGAAGATGGATGGATTGAATTTGGGCTACTGTGTGGAACAATTGCCCTTGTTGATCATTAAAGTTTGTCTAAAATGTCTAAAGAAATAAAAAAAATTTTTATTTTTTTAAGATGTCACCCTTTTTGGATTCACTGGAGGGAGTACTTGAGGGTGCTCCCCCGGGTGATTCCCTCGTTCTACTGGGGGACTTCAACGCTCATATTGGCAACGACAGTGGTACCTGGAGAGGCGTGATTGGGAAGAATGGCCGCCCGGATCTGAACCCGAGTGGTGTTTTGTTATTGGACTTTTGTGCCCGTCACGGATTGTCCATAACGAACACCATGTTCAAGCATAAGGGTGTCCATATGTGCACTTGGCACCAGGACACCCTAGGCCGCAGTTCTATGATCGACTTTGTAGTTGTGTCATCGGATTTGCGGCCTCATGTTTTGGACACTCGGGTGAAGAGAGGGGCGGAGCTTTCTACCGATCACCACCTGGTGGTGAGTTGGCTGCGATGGTGGGGGAGGATGCCGGACAGACCTGGCAGGCCCAAACGCATTGTGAGGGTTTGCTGGGAACGTCTGGCAGAGTCTCCTGTCAGAGAGAGTTTCAATTCCCACCTCCGGAAGAACTTTGAACATGTCACGAGGGAGGTGCTGGACATTGAGTCCGAGTGGACCATGTTCCGCACCTCTATTGTCGAGGCGGCTGATTGGAGCTGTGGCCGCAAGGTAGTTGGTGCCTGTCGTGGCGGTAATCCTAGAACCCGTTGGTGGACACCGGCGGTGAGGGATGCCGTCAAGCTGAAGAAGGAGTCCTATCGGGTTCTTTTGGCTCATGGGACTCCTGAGGCAGCGGACAGGTACCGACAGGCCAAGCGGTGTGCGGCTTCAGCGGTCACGGAGGCAAAAACTCGGACATGGGAGGAGTTCGGGGAAGCCATGGAAAACGACTTCCGGACGGCTTCGAAGCGATTCTGGACCACCATCCGCCGCCTCAGGAAGGGGAAGCAGTGCACTACCAACACCGTGTATGGTGCGGATGGTGTTCTGCTGACCTCGACTGCGGAAGTTGTGGATCGGTGGAGGGAATACTTCGAAGACCTCCTCAATCCCACCAACACGTCTTCCTATGAGGAAGCAGTGCCTGGGGTATCTGTGGTGGGCTCTCCTATTTCTGGGGCTGAGGTTGCTGAGGTAGTTAAAAAGCTCCTCGGTGGCAAGGCCCCGGGGGTGGATGAGATCCGCCCGGAGTTCCTTAAGGCTCTGGATGCTGTGGGGCTGTCTTGGTTGACAAGACTCTGCAGCATCGCGTGGACATCGGGGGCAGTACCTTTGGATTGGCAGACCGGGGTGGTGGTTCCTCTCTTTAAAAAGGGGAACCGGAGGGTGTGTTCTAACTATCGTGGGATCACACTCCTCAGCCTTCCCGGTAAGGTCTATTCAGGTGTACTGGAGAGGAGGCTACGCCGGATAGTCGAACCTCGGATTCAGGAGGAACAGTGTGGTTTTCGTCCTGGTCGTGGAACTGTGGACCAGCTCTATACTCTCGGCAGGGTCCTTGAGGGTGCATGGGAGTTTGCCCAACCAGTCTACATGTGCTTTGTGGACTTGGAGAAGGCATTCGACCGTGTCCCTCGGGAAGTCCTGTGGGGAGTGCTCAGAGAATATGGGGTTTCGGACTGTCTGATTGTGGCGGTCCGCTCCCTGTATGATCAGTGTCAGAGCTTGGTTCGCATTGCCGGCAGTAAGTCGGACACGTTTCCGGTGAGGGTTGGACTCCGCCAAGGCTGCCCTTTGTCACCGATTCTGTTCATAACTTTTATGGACAGAATTTCTAGGCGCAGTCAAGGCGTTGAGGGGATTCGGTTTGGTGGCTGCAGGATTAGGTCTCTGCTTTTTGCAGATGATGTGGTCCTGATGGCTTCATCTAGCCAGGATCTTCAGCTCTCACTGGATCGGTTCGCAGCTGAGTGTGAAGCGACTGGGATGAGAATCAGCACCTCCAAGTCCGAGTCCATGGTTCTCGCCTGGAAAAGGGTGGAGTGCCATCTCCGGGTTGGGGAGGAGATCTTGCCCCAAGTGGAGGAGTTCAAGTACCTCGGAGTCTTGTTCACGAGTGAGGGAAGAGTGGATCGTGAGATCGACAGGCGGATCGGTGCGGCGTCTTCAGTAATGCGGACGCTGTATCGATCCGTTGTGGTGAAGAAGGAGCTGAGCCGGAAGGCAAAGCTCTCAATTTACCGGTCGATCTACGTTCCCATCCTCACCTATGGTCATGAGCTTTGGGTTATGACCGAAAGGACAAGATCACGGGTACAAGCGGCCGAAATGAGTTTCCTCTGCCGGGTGGCGGGGCTCTCCCTTAGAGATAGGGTGAGAAGCTCTGTCATCCGGGGAGAGCTCAAAGCCGCTGCTCCTCCACATCGAGAGGAGCCAGATGAGGTGGTTCGGGCATCTAGTCAGGATGCCACCCGAGCGCCTCCCTAGGGAGTTGTTTAGGGCACGTCCGACCGGTAGGAGGCCACGAGGAAGACCCAGGACACGTTGGGAAGACTATGTCTCCCGGCTGGCCTGGGAACGCCTCGGGATCCCCCGGGAGGAGCTGGACGAAGTGGCTGGGGAGAGGGAAGTCTGGGCTTCCCTGCTTAGGCTGCTGCCCCCGCGACCCGACCTCGGATAAGCGGAAGAAGATGGATGGATGGATGGATGGAAGATGTCATTAATTACACTAATGAATTTGGATTAATGACAATCAAATTTTTTGCATTTGGATTAATCACAGGTTCTTAACAAAGGCCCCAATATTTTGACACAAATGTAAATCTATTGCATTATTGGAATCGTACAGGAACATTTCTAAATGTTTTACTTGAATGCATGGAAATCATTTGCTTAAAACTTGGTATTAGTTTTATGCAAAGCCTCAAAGATCCAATCAATCCAATCCACTTTATTTATATAGCACATTTAAACAACACAATGTTTCCAAAGTGCTGCACAACAATATTAAACACAATTAAAAACAATATAAAATAAATATGATTAAAAACGATTTTAAAGGGTAAAACCAATTAAAACAGTAAATAGAAATCAACATTATAAAAACACAGAGGACCACACAACTCACGTAGTGTTAAAAGCCAGAGAATAAAAGTGGGTCTTAAAACGAGACTTAAAACACTCCACTGTGGGAGCAGTTCGAACATGGAGGGGCAGAGTGTTCCAGAGCTTAGGGCCGACCACAGAGAAGGCCCTGTCTCCCCTGGTTTTAAGTCTCGTCTTGGGCACCACGAGCTGGAGCTGGCTCTCGGACCTCAGAGCGCGCGCAGGATTGTAAGTTTGGATGAGGTCCGAGATATAATGAGGTGCCAGTCCATGTAAAGCTTTAAAAACAAATAGCAAGATTTTAAAATCAATTCTAAAATGAACAGGGAGCCAGTGCAAACTCTCAAGGATTGAGAGTTTGCACTGGTTTGATAAGATCAGGGTGTATTTGTAATTGCCAATGGGCACACCAGTCAGATTCTCCTCATTCACCTTTGCACTGACGTATGCATTGACCTGATCACTGACAGTATAACAACCCGTGCCGCCTCTCAGGTAACCATTAAGGTAAAGGAGCATGAACGGTCAAAAAAAAATGTTGTAATCAATCTGCGTATTAACATGGCTGATGCGATAATTTTTTGTGATTAATTTTTCGAGTTAAAACATTACATTTCACAGCCCTAATATTGATATAAAAAATAAAACAGACAAAATGAAAAATATATTAATAAAAAAATATGAAAATAAGAAGAAAAGTCTTCAAAATGTTTATCCCCAACTATTATGCTGTCACATTATATTATAGCAGTGGCAGACTCTCCTTTCTTTACTCTGCTGCCATTGGTTGGCTGGGGGGAGCTTGCTTGTTTGCTGGTTTATTAGGACAACTGTGTGTGTGTGCGTGTGTGTGTGTGTGTGTGTGTGTGTGTGTGTGTGTGTGTGTGTGTGTGTGTGTGTGTGTAAGCGTTGAAGAATTTAGGTTACATCCTGTCGAGAGTGAGAGGATTTGGCTCGAGGGAGGGTTATTTTTGATAAGCTGTGTGCGCCATTGATGAAACTTGTATTGGGACAACTTTGTGACGGACTTTGTTGTGTGTGTGTGTGTGGGTGTGTGTGTGCGTGTGTCTGTGTGTACCCCACAGAACACAAACCAAGGACAAAGAGATAAAGCATAGGTCCAGACTCTAGATTTCTGTGAATTATCTTCCTGTCAGGTACATCTTTGCACCATGCCCTTTCTTTCATGTAATGTTCGTCTTTTTTCTCCGATTTCTCACAGCAAATGCCCTCTTTGTTATCATTTAGTCACAAGCTCGGTGTCATCTACCATCAAGGCTGAAGTGCTTGTAAAAGGCTTTGGAAGGACAAACAAGACAATCAACCTAAGTCTACTTGTCTTTTCTTAACATTGAACTGTGCAGTTTGTATGCCTTCCACTATAAAGGAGGACAAAAGATGAGAATCAATAGACATGCTTTTCATACAATATACAGCTGTAACATATTGAGATATGAATGTATATGTACACAAATTACAGATACTAACATAGATACCATTAGGCCTTGGCTATATATGGATTTTATCGATAAATTTAAGTTTTTTGTTGCAGACGATTTTAAAAAAGATACATAAATTATATATCATTTTTTTTCTCTCCTCTTGCTCCGGCATACTTATTGCCCCCGGAAGATTCCGTACCTTCCACCCTACCCCTTATTTCCTTTGCGAAGATTAAACACACCTAGTAAAATACAGTTAATGCTGACGGTAACCAGAGTGAGACACTTGTTCCAAACAATAGAAAATTATTGTCAGTAGTTTGGTTTTGCGGCAATAGCGTCAAACAGATAACTGCACGCTGCAAAGTTTGTAAAAAAAAAAAAAGGCAGCAGCACAACAAACCTATTCCGGCATCTGAAACAAGCCTCCAGCCAAGTGCGGGAAATGCAACTCTTTACAAAGCAAACAAGACCGCAACAACAACAAACTGTAGCTAAAGAGCAGCCTACTGTGGTGGAATCATTTACACAAGGTACGATGTATGATAAGAAAGAAGCACAGTGGAGAACAATCACTAAAGCAGTCGCTCTGCATGTTGCTAAAGATGTGGCGCTCAAACAGTGGAAAAGCCTGTGTCTATCTACTGTTTATTTACATATATATTTTATTCAAGACAGAAGCTTCAGGTTGCGCTTTATTAATCTAATGTTGGAGTTTATTTGCATGCAATGTGCAATGCTATATTTTTGTTTACTGAAGTATTTTATTTAAGACAGATGTGTTGCCTCCCAGAAGAAGCTCTAAATGTATTTATTTGAAAATTATTCCATAAAAAGTGCAATTTATATCTGGTCTAAAAAGAACAACATTATACAAATTAGATTTTTTTAAGAGTAAGATGCAGTATATGCAGTGGGATTTCAAAATAGTAGGTTATGATTGAATTAAAAAAAAACTTGTTTTAAATTATCTCTATCAAATTTGACTGAGAAGTCAACAGATGGCACATTATTACTGACCATATGTGTCTGTTGGGTGTGTTCAAATGTTTTACTTTATTGTCATTTTAATATACAGTGATTAAATTATCTTTTATAGTTGCTGCTGTGGAGTTAAAGGTTGTGCTATGGATTAGAGCTAATTAATTCACTTCACATTACATACATAAATTAGAACTGCACTGATGTCAAACAGGATTATGGAATGGACTTAAGAAGTTTACTGTATGACGCTTTACTACAAATACCACACAGCAGAGCTAGAAGATATTGAGCAATGTTTCCCATACATTAAATTATTTGTGGCGGCTCTCCATATTTACATTTAGATTGACACAGAAAGATTTGGCGTTGTTTTATTTTATTTTATTTAAGATTTGACGTTGTTTTATTTTATTTTATTTAAGATTTGACGTGTTCGCCCTCGCTCACAAACACATTATAATGGGACTGTCTGTGTAGTTGTGTGTAGCTTGTCGTTGTAAAGCCGTACAGTAGTAAGGATGAGCGGTACAGCCAAAAAAAACCCTATAATTATGATATATACTGCAGCCTCTTGCAATAGCAATACATTTGGCATATAAATTATGATACAACCATTTTAGAACTCCTAATTTAGCTGCTGACCTATGCAGTAACATATTGCGTCATTTCCAGTTGTATCATTTTCTCAGAAGTATAATTAATCTACTTGCTAATTTATTGTTGTTAATTGCTTATTTTCTGTTTCAACGCAGATCCATCTACACTTCTGTTAAAATGTATTATGCACTTCTGTTCTCCATAATTTCTTATGTTGTTTGGCTACTTTATATTATTAGTTTTGGGCCATACTCCAATACTGATACTTAAAATTTTCCAAGATCGATGAATGATTACATTATTTACATTTTTACATTTGCTATAATCTAGGAAAAACATCTTTAAATTATTTCCTACTACTGATTTCAATCCTTTGGTTTTGCCCTTAAAGTCTTCCTGTGTCCAGAGTTTGTGAACAATAACAAAAACACCAAACAATTTTTTGACAGTAAAAAAATATCATTTTAACCACTGTATCGATCCGCCGACCTCTGCTTACTTCCAGGAGCTATAAAAAACATTAATTTTCCGCCATGGAGGCATTAATTTGCACTGTGGAGGGACGTTACCCGCTAGTTAGCTTGCAGTTTGTCGGTGTTAAATATGTAGAAAACAGCAAGAATGTGCCATCAACATATTATTAACGTATTCTCTACTTATCGCTATTTTCTTTTAGTTAAAGTTAAAGTTAAAGTACCAATGATTGTCATACACACACTAGGTGTGGTGAAATTTGTCCTCTGCATTTGACCCATCCCCTTGATCACCCCCTGGGAGGTGAGGGGAGCAGTGGGCAGCAGCGGTACCGTGCCCGGGAATCATTTTTGGTGATTTAACCCCCAATTCCAACCCTTGATGCTGAGTGTCAAGCAGGGAGGTAATGGGTCCCATTTATAGTCTTTGGTATGACTCGGCCGGGGTTTGAACTCACAACCTACCGATCTCAGGGCGGACACTCTAACCTTTTAGTACTAAATACTGGTATAATGTGCATGTATTTCATCTGCTGATGTATTCCTGTTGTAGTAAAAAAAAAAAAAAAAAAAGTTAAAGTACGTTTGTAATATCGGCCTATACCGATAAATGAATGCCTTTATTGATATATGTTGAAATGCCAATAATCCGTCGATCCTAAATCCACATGCAATATCATGATGACGATAGTATCAAAAACTCTATTGTCGACCACATTTAATACCCGCAACCCATCCCCACAGACACATTCTGTAATTATTTTACTACTCTTTTAATAAGTTTTGGCAGTGACAAGCTAAAGCAAAGTGCACTTCTCGTAACAGCATCCATTGCCTCTCTTCTACAAGTGAAATGATAAAGCCTGAGGAACATCCTGTTTCCATGTGATGCGTTCTGACAGCTCACCAGCAGTTTCCCAGCAGCCCTTGGAGGATGTCAGAGGGTCGTGGCGTGCGGAAAACGGACCACTTGACGCCTCGGTCTTTGAAGTTGCTGCATTTGATCTCGTGGGGGCGGAGCCACTTCTTGATTCGCTGCTGGACGCTGTCCCCCTCGGGGAAGCCTACGGACCGAGGGCCTGGGGGGAAGCTGTCATCCACAAAGTTCACCGTGTTCTTATTGCGGCATGGACAGCAGAGGGTAAGAGGGGAGAGAAAGGGCGAGACAGCATTAGAGAACAGAACATGATGGAATTGAATACCTTTCCAGCAAACATCACATTCAATGCCGATGCTCAGATTCGAGAATGAACAAGGTAATCAATGGTCTGCTTTTGAGGTTTGAGTAGCATCATTCAATTGCACAGCAGGGGACCAAAGTGACACAACGTGCCACCCGAGAGGCAGGACCATCACGTGAACCCATTACAAACTCTGCTATGAAATAAGAAGCGGCATCTTTACTGCTCGCGTCACCTTGCTACACAGTTACACGAGATAACAGATCAAGACACCTAATCCGACACACTATCTGCTCATCTAAAACCCTTTTGTACAGCAAGCACTCCGGTTTCCTATTTGCGGTGTCAGAAGCGGGATTGGCCAGATGTATTGTTGGCACCCCCTGCTGTAGCGGTGAAGCAAATTGATTGTTCACCAGTGCCCCTCCCTTCATAATTCAATTCTGTAGCCTTGATGTGGCATTAGTGACCAGACAGTGTCAGCGCCTCGCCGTCATCCAAGGATGCGATGACGCTCGCGGAAGTGTGTAGTTCACTGGTTTATGTACGACCCTTGAACTGGCTTTAAAGTTTTATGGATTGTAGGTGACAATGCGATTTACCGCTGCAGCGTGGAAACTTTAGCCCTGGACTTTGAAATTAAGTGTGGTGGAAAAGGGAGAACCGATACGATTGTGTGCAGGTATATGGGCGTAATCATGATTTTTTTCCGAAATACCGTTAATTCCCAACTACAAACTGCTACTTTTCTCCTACAATTTGAACCCTTAAATAAAACAGTGTGGCTAATTCACGTATTTTTCTTCACGGACGGCGATAACGCAAATATTTAAAAAAACAACAACAACAAGCAAGTACTCAGAAAAGGTGTGTAATTTTTTGTGCTATGGCGCCATCTTTTGGATGAGTTAGCTCACTGCAGGTGCTGCAGTGTTCTTCCATTTAGTGCTTTTACCCGTAAGTTGACGTGCCGTTCCATCTTTGAGCCGTCCATAGCGTTTTTACTCGTATGGATTCTTCATTTTTCACGCCAAGCAACGTTTTACAATATAACAAAAACTATTTATACTTACTAAACTGTGCTATGTGTGATGTCTGTAAGAGTGTTTTGATGCATATTTCTACATGCTATCGTATTGTAATGAAGCGAGCGTCGTTACCATTCGCTATTAAACATCCTGGATGAAAACACTTTTCATTTAACCTAAGAGGTGTTGCAAAAAGGAATGGGCAAAGAGGAATGGGCAAAATTGCCCAAATATAGGAGTGCCAAGCTTGTGGCATCGTAACAAAAAATACTTGAGGCTGTAATTGCTGCCAAAGGTGCATCAACAAAGTATTGAGCAAATGCTGTGAATACTTCTGTACATGTGATTTTTTTAGTTTTTCAAACATTTGCTTGATTTAAAAAAACTTTCACATTATGGGGTATCGTTTGTAGGATTTTGAGAATAAATATTAATTTATTCCATTTTGAAATATGTAACATAACAAAATGTGGAAAATGTAAAGAGCTGTAAATACTTTCTGGATACATTGTACAAAACCCAAAACCAGTGAAGTTGGCACATTGTGTAAATCGGAAATAAAAACAGAATACAATGATTTGCAAATCCTTTTCAACCTATATTCAATTGAATACACTGCAAAGACAAGATACTTAACTTTCAAACTGGTAAACTTTGTTAATTTTTGCAAATATTAGCTTGTTTGGAATGTGATGCCTGCAACATGTTTCAAAAAAGCTGTCCACTTATTTGGAACATCCCACAGGTGAACAGGCTAATTGGGAACAGGTGGGTGCCACGATTGGGTATAAAAGCATTTTCTATGAAATGCTCAGTCATTCACAAACAAGGATAGGGCGAGGGTCACTACTTTGTGAACAAATGCGTGAGCAAATTGTCGAACAGTTTAAGAACAACATTTCTCAACAAGCTATTGCAAGGAATTTAGGGATTTCACCATCTACGGTCTGTAATATCAAAAGGTTCAGAGAAAACCAACATTGAATGCCCGTGACCTTCGATACATCAGGCGGTACTGCATCAAAAACCGACATAAGTGTGTAAAGGATATCACCACATGGGCTCAGGAACACTTCGGAAAACCACTGTCAGTAACTACAGTTTGTCGCTACATCTGTAAGTGCAAGGTAAAACTCTACTATGCAAAGGGAAAGCCATTTATCAACAACACCCAGAAACACCGCCGGCTTCGCTGGGCCCGAGCTCATCTAAGATGGACTGATGCAAAGTGTAAAAGTGTTGTGGTCTGGTGAGTCCACATTTTAAACTGTTTTTGGAAACTGTGGACGTCGTGTCCTCCGGACCAAAGAGGAAAAGAACCATCCTGACTGTTACAGGCGCACATTTCAAAAGCCAGCATCTATGATGCTATGGGGGTGTATTAGTGCCCAAGGCATGGGTAACTTACACATCTGTGAAGGCACAATTAATGCTGAAAGATACATACAGGCTTTGGAACAACATACAGTATGTTGCCATCCAAGCAACATCTTTTTCATGGACGCCCCTGTTTCATTCAGCAAGACAATGCCAAGCCGTATTCCGCACGTGTTACAACAGCGTGGCTTCGTAGGAAAAAAGTGCGGGTACTAGACTGGCCTGCCTGTAGTCCAGACCTGCCTCCCATTGAAAATGTGTGGCGCAATTTGAAGCATAAAATACGACAACGGAGACCCCGGACTGTTGAACAAATGAAGCTGTACATCAAGCAAGAATGGGAAAGAATTCCACCTGAAAAACTTCAAAAATTGGTCTCATCAGTTCCCAAATGTTTATTGAGCGTTGGTAAAAAGGAAAGGCCATGTAACACAGTAGTAAAAATGCCCATGTGCCAACTTTTTTGCAATGTGGTGCTGCCATTAAATTCTAAGTTAATGATTATTTGCAAAAAAAAAAAAAGTTTCTCAGCTCGAGCATTAAATATCTTGTCTTTGCAGTCTATTCAATTGAATATAAGTTGAAATGGATTTGCAAATCGTTGAATTCTGTTTTTATTTACGATTCACAAAATGTGCCAACTTCACTGGTTTTGGGTTTTGTATAATGAGGATGAAAAGAAGAAAAAACGCAGAATGTACATGTTTGGAATCTACAGGGAAAAAAATTCAGAACGTTTTCGAACCATGCTGTGATTTCAAGCTATGTTACAAATACACACTTGAAGTCATCCAAATACAATTGCTACCTGTGTTCTGCGCACAGGCCTCAATCTCAAAATGACTTTAGTTGGAATTAGAGGTTTGTGCTGCTAGTATACAGGCTGCACACATTTTCCAGTGATTCAATGTCTGATGTGTTATTGACTACTAAGTGCGATTCTCCAGTCCATAACAGTGGACACGTGCCAGCCTGTGAACCATAGACCACAGTCTTCGAGACAGCTCCCGGCGTACACAAACCTGGCAGGCATACAAGGCCTCCTATTTAGACGGTAGTAAGCTTGTAGCCAAATATCATACGCGGTTCAGACAACCCCGCTCGTCTCCAAAACGTGCCAACGAAAATGCATAGAGGCAGATTTCACAGCATCACACTTTCAAGGTGCAACAAAAGGAGTTCTCAACACACTGCCGGATAGCAAGAACGTCATGGGGAGAGAACAGCTGCTTACTCTGAGGAGTCACAACAACATAGTCAATAGTCACGATTATCCACATATTTTACTTAATGTTGTTACAGTATAAAAAAAAGGCAAATCACTATGGGAGAAATATTCCTTAAGAATGCTTGTGCTGATCAAAAAAGGTCAACTATTTATATGTGAGTAACATTAGGACCAGTCAGTAGTGCAGCTTTAATGATTGAAGATGATTGCATGAACAGGGGTCTAAAAAGCAGCCACACTATAAAGCAGGGATATTCAAATAAATTGTTTTGGTTGGCCACATTACCAAAGAGCTAAAGACTTGGGGGCTTTATCTCTCCCTCGACAGTGGTAATTTCAATTTTGCCTATTTATCTTGTCAGAATATAATATAATATAATATAATATATATATATATATATATATATATATATATATGTACTGAACAAAAGTATAAATGCAACACTTTTGTTTTTGCTCCCATTTTTCATGAGTTGAACTCAAAGACCTATTCCTCTCAAATTTTGTTCACAAATATGTCTAAATCTATGCTAGTGAGCATTTCTTCTTTGCCAAGATTATTCTACAAGTGAACCTTAGGCTACCCACAATAGAAGGCCACTCTGAACTGTGCAGTTTTATCACACAGCACAATGCTACAGATGTCGCAAGTTTTGAGGGAGCGTGCAGTTGGCATGCTGACTGCAGGAATGTCTACCACAGCTGTTGGCCGTGAATTGAATGTTCATTTCTCTACCATAAGCCGTCTCCAAAGGCATTTCAGAGAATTTAGCAGTACATCCAACCGGTCTCACAACTGCAGACCACCTGAAACCACACCAGCCCAGGACCTCCTCATCCACAGGTGCACCTCCAACAATTGGTTTGCATAACCAAATAATTTCTGCACAAACTGTGAGAAACCGTTTCAGGAAAGCTCATCTGCATGCTTGTCGTCCTCATCGGGGTCTCAACCTGACTCTAATTCGTCATTGTAACCAACTTGAGTGGACAAA
The DNA here is from genome assembly GCF_033978685.3 of Nerophis lumbriciformis. Taxonomy (NCBI): domain Eukaryota; kingdom Metazoa; phylum Chordata; class Actinopteri; order Syngnathiformes; family Syngnathidae; genus Nerophis; species Nerophis lumbriciformis. Next base: position 235,361 of record NC_084558.2, on the reverse strand, counting down.
TGCTCACATTTGATGGCGTCTGGCACATTGGAGAGGTGTTCTCTTCATGGATGAATCCTGGTTTTTACTGTTCAGGGAAGATGGCAGACAGCAGTTGTAGCGTCGTGTGGGAGAGCGGTTTGCTGATGTCAACGTTGTGAATCTAGTGACCCGTGGTGGGGTGGGGTTATGGTATGGGCAGGCGTATGTTAAGGACAACGAACGCAAGTACATTTTATTGATGGCTTTTTAAATGTGCAGAGATGTGAAGAGATGCTGAGGCCCATTGTTGTGCCATTCACCCCAGACCATCACCTCATGTTGCAGCATGACAATCCACTGCCCCATGTTGCAAGAATCTGTACACAATTACTGGAAGCTGAAAAACATCCCAGTTCTTGTATGGCCAGCATACAAAGCGGAAATACCACCTATTTGGCATGTTTGGGATGCTGTGGATAGGCGTATACGACAGTGTGTTCCAGTTCCTGACAATATCTAGAAACTTGGCACAGCCATTGAAGAGGAGTGGACAAACATTCCACAGGCCACAATCAACAACCTGATCAACTCTATGCGAAGGAGATGTGTTGCACTGCATGAGGCAAATGGTGATCACACCGGATACTGACTGCTTTTCTGAGCCCCCCAGACCTCAATAAAGCAAAACTGCACATTTCAGCGTGGCCTTTTATTGTAGGCAGCCTAAGGCACACCTGTGCAATAATCATGCTGTTTAATACATTTTTTGTTTCATCTGACCACAGCACTTTCCTCCAGAAGGTCTTATCTTTGTCTATGTGATGTCAGATGAAACAAAAATGTAGCTGTTTGGCCACAATACCCAGCATTATGTTTGGAGGAGAAAAGGTGAGGCCTTTAATCCCAGGAACACCATACCTACTGACATGCATGATGGTGGTAGTATTATGCTCTGGATCTGTTTTGCTGCCAATGGAACTGGTGCTTTAAATGGGACAATGAAAAAGGAGGTTTACCTCCAAATTCTTCAGGACAACCTAAAATCATCAGCCCAGGGGTTGGGTCTTGGGGGCAGTTGGGTGTTCCAACAGGGCAATGACCCCAAACACACATCAAAAGTGGTAAAGGAATGGCTAAATCAGGCTAGAATTAAGGTTTTAGAATGGCCTTCCCAAAGTCCTGACAATGCTGAATAAACAAGTCCATGTCCGAAAACCAACGAATTCAGCTGAACTGCACAAATTTTGTCAAGAGGAGTGGTCAAAAATTCAACCAAAAGCTTGCCAAAAGCTTGTGGTTGGCTACCAAAAGCGCCTTATTGCAGTGAAACTTGCCAAAGGACATGTAACCAAATATTAACAAATATTATGTATACTTTTGACCCAGTATATTTGGTCACATTTTCAGTAGACCAATAATCACAAAAAAAGTAAGAGTTGTAGATGGTATTGGAAACTCAAGACAGCCATGACATTATGTTTTTTACAAGTTTATGAAAACTTTTGATCGCGACTGTAATAAGAGCAGTGCGGTCTTAAAAGTAAGCCGAGACTAAAGCCAGTGAAATGAAGGGAAACGAAGAGATCTGCTGCAGCAACCTCGGGAAATGTTTGTTAATGTTAATAATATTAAACATGTTAATGTTTCAGTTTGGCATAGTGATGACGTTTTGTGCTCATACAACATGGTCTCTGGTATGGACGGGCACGCTCTTCACAGTGCTGTTCTCTGCCGCCGCTTTTGTGAAAGTGCTTCTTTTGATATGTTAATATCGCTGACGATCACCCTCATTGAATCACGGCAGCCAAAATCGTGATCGTTATTGAAATTAGATTAATTGGTCGCCCTAACGACTGATATAACTAAAGAAGAACAAATAACTACTGACTGCATCTGAAGTAAACAAACCACAGCAACACCTTAGTTACAGACATGACATTACGAAAATAACTGATAAAAAGGAGAGGACTTAAAGGGGTGTCTTGAGTAACGCCTCAGTGATGTAAATCACAATTTTGGTCCAACTGTTCTATGTTTGCAATTGCCAGCAAGGTTAAAATGTCAATGTGTCTACAGTGGTCCAAGTTCCTCTATTCAACAGTAACAGCACTCTAGTGTTTTTAGGGCTTGGCTGCAAACATGTTTGTCTCCCAAGTTTTGAACTGAATTTTGGGGTTGGTATGGTGTCATTCCCGAGCCGGACTTGGCCCTCAGGCTGCAATTTAAATAGCTGTGCTATCCATCCATCCACCCATTTTCTACCGCTTGTCCCTTAGCTATTAGGAGACTTAAACTGAAACACCAGTCAGAGACAAGTGAAAGAATATATGCAGACTAAAGTGCATTTCAAGAATTCTTACATACATTTTATCATAAAATCTAATGATTTTGTCTTCTTGAGTCATGCTAGGCTTGCACGCTTAAATTCATTTGCTCGGCTCATTTGCCTTCAGACAAGTAGCTAACCACAGAGGATTCAGCAAATTACACTAAACCACTGTGGCAAACCTCTAAATTACAACATACGAAAGGAGTCTTCCACTGATTTAGTGCATTTCAATTGCCCATATATGCCTTGAAAAAAATATTATTATTATTTTGACTGGAATGAAATATCATTCATGGTCTTGCTCCGAAAAAAAATAAAAATGAGTTGCTCCAGATGATGCCGCTTGTGATTACCATAGGGAAGGGGATCGTTTCTTCCCAGCTTTCTAGCTTTGAGGCTATAAATAGGTCCTTTGCATGTTCACACACATGAAGTCAGCCGCAAAAACATTACGACATGGGAGGATTGAGTGATTTTATGTGGAAATGGTGCCGACTCGAGTGCATACATTTGATATGAACAAGGGGAAGAAGTAGGGAGCCGGTTGAGCATGAGGATGGATGTGAAGGTTGCTGAGGGATCATTTTAATGTCAGTTTTAGAATTGGGGAAAATATTAGGAAAGTGGAGGTTGTGGGGTCTTAAATAAATTACTTGGAGAGCACAGATCTCCACCAAGCCCTATTTACAAATAAATAAGAATCCTTTTAAAAAATCCTAACACGAGATGGTGATCCTGATCACCCCCAAAATATAATCACTTGTTTCTCATCCCATTTCTGACATTTTCTGAAAGTTTAATGGAAATCCGCTAATAACTTTTTGAGCTTTGTTTCTATCTGATTAACAACAAACAAATCCAGGGAATCAAATGATAAATGAAATCAGTAAATCCCTGCATGTTTGTTTTGTTGGTCTGGTGCTTCGAGTCTTAGCAGTTGGGCGCTTTTGAACTATAGTGGAATAAAATAAACAGAGTGAGCACACTTGTTAGTCATTCAGTTTCTTTGTCTCTGTGTATGGAGGCAGGGACGCTAGCAAACACACACATAGAAATTGTGCATCAAAACGTAAAAGTAATAGAAAATGCTCTTGAACACTTACAAAATCAAATCACTTGTTCATTATTACATTTCTGAAGGTTTTATCAAAATCCGCCCGGAAATTTATGAACTATGTTGATAACTAACTAACTTGCAAGTGGAAGCAACCCCCCAAAAAATGTCTTGGTGAAAATTGTTGGGTCCATAAATCCTCCAAAGATAAAAGCTAAATTAGTGAAATAGAAGTCTCAAAAGTGATAAAATTTTAGTATTTTGCAGAGTTAATGCCTCCTAATGTAGTAATATTTCAGCCATAATGAGTCATAAACAGTTGATATATTTTCTCTCACCTCTCTGCAGAAGCTGACAATGTTTTCCCAAAGCTCCTTGGCTTCACCTTCATCATTTCGCCGACGGGCCTCCACGTGCATGCTTTCCCTCCTCTTCAGAGGCTTGACCACCTTGCGAAGGGTGAGGTACTGCTGGGGTGTGTGGCACGCTGCGCAGTTCTTGGCCTTGATGTCATTGAGTAGCGTGCACGCTGGGCAACTCCACTGTTTTGTCCTCTCCAAGGAACTAGAAGAAGCCGCAGACGAGGAGGGGAAACCTCTGCCCTGTTTCCGTGTTTTATGACCCGATGAGGATGCAGCTGACGAGGGATTGCAGGAGCACGCTGTGCCAGACCCAGATGGGACCTGGCCGCAGTGTGAACAGCAGCGGGGTAGGGGCGCCTGCTGCTCCTGAAAGCCGTGCAGTTTGGACGAACCGCAGGCTGAGCATTTTGGAGCGCCTGTGGGGTTGCGCAAAGTGCATTTAGAGCAGGCCCAGGTGCTGAAGTCTGGGCTAGAGGGGCTGGCCGGGGTGAAGCGTACGGTCTCGCAACCCAAATCGATCAGGTCAGCACCAGCCCGCGATGATCGGCAGGTCTCACACTTGGACAACCCGCTTGGGTTAGCCAAAGAGCAGCCTGGGCACTTCCAGGTGGGGACCGTTTCGTCTTCTTCCAAGATACTGAGGCGCTTGCTGGGGTACGAGGGCTCTTGCGGTTGGGCATGTTTGGGTTTGGAAGAACGCTGTGGACCAGGCTGTGGGGGCACACCCGTGCTTGATGGAGAGGTGGGACTTGGCGTGTTATTACCTGGGTTTGGTGGCCGCCCTGTCGGGGGCACTTCTCTCCTACTTCGTGGCACAGGGTTGTTCTGGAGGGAGGAGAAAGCACTAAAAGCAGAAGAGACGGGCTGTGAGGACACATGTGGAGGTTCTTGGGTGTCACATGGAGGAGGTGGAGGGGAATCATCTGTTAAGTCTATTAGTAGAGGGGCGGTCCCGGCTGAGACCACCGGGAACCCCAGTACAGGCGTGCGAACCTCAGGCACCACCAATGCCTCAGGGGGGATTTTAGGTAGAGAAAGTTTCCTGGGTCCACCACAGGCTGAACAGGACAGTGCAACAGGTGTGTTGAGAAGTGTGCAGCGAGGGCAAGCCCATCCCAGATGCTGCACGTTTGAACTAGCCACCTCTCCATTACTCTCAGAGTGTCTCAACATGTCCTCTTTCAACGGAACCTGTCCTTGGGGTTCTGAAAGCACCGTGGGCTTGACGGTTGGCATCAAGGCTTCCGTAGGAGCAGGGGGGAGACCGTTTGAAGTGGCAGCGACGGTCGTGATGGCAGGTGCAGGTGTGGTTGTGGACGGTCCGAACCCGCAGACGGTGCAGGCTCTCGATCCCTGAGGATTGTTGAGAGTACAGCGGGGGCAAGCCCAGCGGTGCTCCTCGCTGCTGCTCAGGCGAAGGATCTGGTTGAGGTCGGGTTTCTGGCGCGGGGCCTCACAGATGGAACAGCGGGGTGCTCCGCCCACATTTAGGAAGGTGCAGCGTCCACATGACCACTCGCTGCCTCGCACCGCAGCTGCCATGGAGCCAGGAGAGTGAGAGTGGCTGCAAAAGACCAAAGTGAACAGTCAGAACTCATTCAAGAAATCTGTTTTCCCTACCGTTATATTCGAGGGCCGCCCCACCCTCCCAAGAAAGTCAAGTTAATTTAATTTGTGTTTCAACTGTTAAATGGGTTATACTTGTATAGCACTTTTCTACATTCAAGTTACTCAAAGCGCTATTTCCACATTTACCCATTCTCACACACACACACACACACACACACACACACACACACACACACACACACACACACACACACACACACACACACACACACACACACACACACACACACACACACACACACATTGACACACCTTGACACACTGATGGCGGGAGCTGCCATGCAAGGTCCTAACCACAACCCATCAGGAGCAAGGGTGAAGTGTCTTGCTCAAGGACACAACGGACGGACTAGGTAGGCAGAAGCCGGGGATCTAACGAGGAACCCTCAGGTTGCTGGTACAGCCGCTTTACAAACCGAGCCACGCCGTTCGCAACATTAGTCATTTAAGGATCCCTTCCATATAGAATAGGTCTATAGCTTGTTCTTTTAGTAAAACAAACTAAATACCCTCACCTTATATATCTTATTCAAATCAGTGGTTCTCAAACTTTTTTCACCAAGTACCACCTCAGAAAACACTTGGCTCTCCAAGTACCACTATAATGACCAACATTAAAATACAGTAGCGTAGTAGGCCTAAATATTGATTAAAAAGCAAGGCAGAGGTTTTGTTTAACAAGTATATTTATTATTTTTGGCCAATGTAACATTACACCCAGTTTGAACAGTAACACTGTGTTTGAATATTTAATTAAGTGATTATTTGGCGTAACACCTGAGGCTGCGTACTACACAATTTGAGAAACACTGATTTACATGACAGCATGCCATTTCTGTCTCCACGTGGTTGCGTGTGAAATAGCAATTTATTCGTGGAATCTTTTAGAGTCCTTGCATTGCTTTCTATTACAGAAGAGGGTGATTGTCAAATATAACTGTAGAAGAGTGATCGCAATACAGTCGGCTATATTGTGCATATATAGTGATGGGTCAAACAAAACTGAAGCCCCAAAGCCTTGTGAAACACAAGGAGCGAGACTGTGTCCAGGGGGTGAAAAAACATGTGACCAATACAGCTGATGTGTCATATGACTGTGAAGCATCAAACTGTGTTAATCAAGACGTTCTTTCAGCTCACGAGTGCCTCCACCTACTAAATGCTAAAGTCAGAAGAGTAGCGTGTCGCGTTTGACATCGGCTTTTGTCTCCATCATTAAGAAAAATTCCAATGTCAATCAATCAATCAATCTTTATTTATATAGCCCTAAATCACAAGTGTCTCAAAGGGCTGCACAAGCCACAACGACATCCTCGGTACAAAGCCCACATACGGGCAAGGAAAAACTCACCCCAGTGGGACGTCGATGTGAATGACTATGAGAAACCTTGGAGAGGACCGCATATGTGGGTAACCCCCCCCCTCTAGGGGAGACCGAAAGCAATGGATGTCGAGTGGGTCTGACATTATATTGTGAGAGTCCAGTCCATAGTGGATCCAACATAATAGTAAGAGTCCAGTCCATAGTGGGGCCAGCAGGACACCATCCCGAGCGGAGACGGGTCAGCAGCGCAGAGATGTTCCCAGCCGATGCACAGGCGAGCGGTCCACCCCGGGTCCCGACTCTGGACAGCCAGCACTTCATCCATGGCCACCGGACCTGTGCCCCCCCACCCCCCCCCATCCTCAAGGAAAAGGGGAGCAGAGGAGAAAAGAAAAGAAACGGCAGATCAACTGGTCTAACAGGGGGGCTATTTAAAGGCTAGAGTATACAAATGAGTTTTAAGATGGGACTTAAATGCTTCTACTGAGGTAGCATCTCTAATTGTTACCGGGAGGGCATTCCATAGTACTGGAGCCCGAATAGAAAACGCTCTATAGCCCGCAGACTTTTTTTGGGCTCTGGGAATCACTAATAAGCCGGAGTTCTTTGAACGCAGATTTCTTGCCGGGACATATGGTACAATGCAACACCATGTGTGAGATAATTTTGCTCTTATAGCGCAAAATGCAGTAAATGTTCTTCTTTTCCTGTTTACTATTTGGCTCTTTGGCCACAGCTTCACTTTTCATACTCCATCTTAAAAAGAAGAAATATGCAATTACCCCGCCTTCCGCCCGAATGCAGCTGAGATAGGCTCCAGCACTCCCCGCGTCCATAAAAGGGACAAGCGGTAGAAAATGGATGGATGGATATGCTAAATATTTATTTTGATTGCAGGTAAAATGTAATGACTTTTTAATCCAGCGGATTATAAAACCATTATGAAACAACCACACTGTATCAGATCAGCGTCAATACAGGTAGTGAGTGTATCATACGCTTACTACTACTCAATGCAGAAATTACTAAATCAAAATTCACTAAGAACGATTTACTTAGCTCTTTTATTGCCGCATTTACAGTATTGTGCTGAAGTTTGGGGGAACACCTACAGGGACACTATTGAACCGCTATTTAAGCTCCAGAAAAAGGCAATTAAAATTATACATTATGCCCCATATAGAGCTCATACCAATGATCTGTTCATAATGAGTAATTTTCTTAAACTACATGATATAATCCAATACAGTTGCCTTCAAGTTATGTTTCTGGCCTCACAAAGGGCTCTACCTGCAAATATACAGAGTCTGCTTTCACTCAGAGATGGTCCACATGAACTCAGGGGTGTCCTGAAATTCAAACATAACATGGGGTAAATTCCACATTCAAGGCTCAAACTTTATCTATAGCGGGGGTGAAACTGTGGGACGATGTGAGCGGAGAAATTAAAGTGTCTTCTAGCCTAAGAGTGTTCAACCTTGCGGTAAAAAATGTGTTGTTGGGAAACTATCAAAAACATGACTAGTTGTTAGGACACTGAGATCGGTAGGTTGTGAGTTCAAACCCCGGCTGAATCATACCAAAGGCTATAAAAACGGTACCCATTACCCTCCTGATTGGCACTCAGCATCAAGGGTTGGAATTGGGGGTTAAATCACCAAAAATGATTCCCGGGCACGGCCACTGCTGCTGCTCACTACTCCCCTCACCTCCCAGGGGGTGATCAAGGGTGATGGGTCAAATGCAGATAATAATTTTGCCACACCTAGTGTGTGTGTGACAATCATTGGTACTTTAACTTTAACTATCTCAACTGTGGTACACAGGTGCAGAAGAACTCACTGTTGAATAAGGGACATAACACACCAGACAAGGCTTCAGAAGACGAAAGGGCTCAATGCTATTAACAAAGTGTTTACGACATGGAAAAATTGGCTCATGAATCTGCACAAAATAACACAAGAAGAAACATGAATTGGATATCATGTAGACTAAGAAAACAAAAAAAAGATAATTTAAAAAATTCAATGAATCAAACAAAATACATCCATATCGGTGTATGTATACCGACTTGTCATTATCATCCATTATCATATTTTATACTTCTTCTGAAATTGTCATGTATCCATCAAATCTGCTGTTGAAACTTGGACTATATAACCAACATATATAACCAGCATATACATTGATTGTAAATTAGGGGCGGGACATGGAAAAGCATTCTTGCTTTTTTCCCGTATCCCTTTTCGGTGGGTGCCGTTGCATGTCTGTCAAATTACAAAGCGTGATGAAGTGTTGCTATATATGTCTGTCTGACGGAATAAATAAATAAATAAATTCATTCATTACTAAGGCGTCATTTACCAATGTCGTCTGTGCTTGGCTCTCCCAAATCACCACAAAGTAAAATGCCTTTTACAAGGAAAAAAAAAACTTTTAGGTAATAAATATTGTTTGAAAAACATTACAATAGCATGTAATACAAATGACTACTGTAGTTTTATGAATGAGTGTAATAATATTGTTCAGCAACTTTTGTAAGCGTCTCCTACGTGCATCAACAATAGGAACGTCAAAATCGTTGTTAATGTTGCACACAGGTATATTTCAGTGACAGACTGGATTATGCCCGCAACAGCTTGTATTTCAAAATATTCATAAGATGAGGGACTTGTAAATTGAGATACCACTGTAAAGGAATCACTGGATACAGAAATTGCCGTATAGCACACTTGGCAGTCTGTCTGTCTTTTGCTGTTATGCTGTAATATTTAAAGCTTTTTTGAGGGCTACAATATTTAAGAAGAAGGTGCACGGCTACCTATTACACCTGTACCCTGTACATTTTTAGCCTTGAAAAGGTACACACGGCTACCTAGGAGTCCAGTAATCATCTTTAAGAGTGAATTGTACCTTGAAAGACGAACATGAACTCCTTCTCTACCCTTATATTCGACTATTTCTATTTGCTATCGAGCAGGAGTGAAGAAGGATTGCTGGAACAACGGCGAGTCATATAAAAACGGAGATAGAGGAGACAGGTGTGATTAAAATTAACTATCAGGACAGCGAACACTTGCCTACAGTGAGATAACGGTGATTATCTAAAAGAAAGAACGGACAAAAAAAAAATCTGGGATATGGCATGAAGAGGGAAGAGACAAAATGAGAAAGGAAAAATGAGAAAGGAAAAATGGAGTGTGAGAGCGAAAGATTGCCGAGCTCAGGGGAGCCAAAATTAAATCTCCCCGCAGAGGGCACGGAGGGCAGTAAATCCATACACAATGGCTGCATGATTAGCGCCAAAAATGCAGCATAGAGAGCTTGAGACGGAGGAGAGTTGCCTCACAATACTAGAAATAAGATATTGCCTGTGTAAATGAGTCCGACAAATCATAACATTCTATAAATATCTCTCTCCCATTGACCTTGTCTCCTTAATAGAACGATGAATGTCCACACTGCAGCTTTGCCATGATGACCCACACCTAAAAAAGGCACTGTCACTCAAGTTGCTCATGTGTGAACACTGACACAGGCAAGGACTTCAGGGTAACAGAGTAGTGAATTATTATGAGAGACAAGAACACACGTCTTTTTTTGGGGGTTCCTAAAGATGATAAAAAACGCTTGCAAAATGCAGCTAATGGGAGTCACCGTTGTAGCCGTCAAAGCCCTCTAAAACAACTTCAAAGCCCTCCATCAACGTTTTTTATACACACTGCAAGTATATATACAATGTAGCAGAGGTGTGGACTCGAGTCACATGACTTGGACTCGAGTCATGAATTTGATGACTTTAGACTCGACTTGACAAAATGTAAAAAGACTTGCAACTCGACTTAGACTTTAACATCAATGACTTGTGACTTCACTTGGACTTGAGCCTTTTGAATTGACATGACTTGACATGACTTGCTACTTTCCCCAAAACCCAAAGATGAAAAAGTTATTCGGGAGCGCCCCGTATTTTTCATTGTGTACTTGTCTATCAGCGTTGCGTGTGTCAGCTGGTGTGGTCTCAGTACAACAGCCAATCAAATTAGATCTACTTTGTTTTCATCACACAGCATTCATCCAATCAAATTGCAGGACAACCAAGGAAGAAGACATGTCCAAACCACACGCCAGTGAACAAAAAATTATACCTAAAATAATTTTGTTTGGGTATAAAAATTACGAGGTGGTCAACACAAAACGGTTTGCAGTATGCAACACATGCGGTTCGAAAATTACTGATGGAGAGGCAACAACTTCCAACTTCGTCCGGCATTTGAAGTTGCACAAAGAACGGTAAGTTTTGAATGAAAGATAACGTTTATTGGCTAAGTAACGTGACTTTTATTTGCTGTGTAGTTAAATCAGTGAGGCTGTAAACTCACTGCTAACATTATAACGTTATTGCAAACACGGGAATCTGTTGCAGTTCACTGCCTTATTCATACTTTTTGTTCAGTGATTTTTTTTTAAGCAGGGTTACGTTAGTCAATATATCACACGTAACGTTAGACGGCGGTCAGCAGCACCGCGTATTTTAGCCACCTAAAAAAGACAAAAATAGTAAAATAAAGGTCAGTTAAAATGTATACTATATTATGAATATGTGTACCGTTTTAGCTAGCTTTCTGACATACTGTTGGTTGTTTACCTCAGTGGTCCCCAACCACCGGTTTTGTTATGTTCACGTATATGTCATGTTTTTTCAATGTTAACACTTTTGTACAAATAAGTACATTTGCACTTTATTTTTCAATGTGTTTGTTCTGTAAAGGAATGAGTTAATGTTTAAAATGACTGGTTAATAGTGCTATTATAAAGTGCAATGTCAGCACAATTTTCTTTCCTGCAATTTAAAATGCACTTGTTTTAATAAATAAATACAGCGTTTGAAAAGCATACACAATCTGTGTTAATATATTAGTCTGTGGTTAAAAGGACTTGAAAGGACTCAAAACTCAAAATGCAGGACTTAGGACTTGACTTGAGACTTTCCAGTCTTGACTTTGGACTTGACTCGGGGCTTGCCTGTCTTGACTCGGGACTTGACTCGGACTTGAGGGCAAAGACTTGAGACTTACTTGTGACTTGCAAAACAATGACTTGGTCCCACCTCTGCAATGTAGTAAGGCACACGTTAATAACGATATGTAATATGTACAATATTTACCCTATTTTGTAGAAATTAACTTCTTTCCTCTGTGCATTTATTTCCGTTTCAATAGCAGCGCACTTCAGACTTCCGGCAACAAATGTGTGTCCTACTTCTGGAAAGAACCGCGAGTGTGTTGTAATCATACCACACTTGGGAACAGATAACGAAGACAGCTATTTTTTGGACAAATGAGATTTCACAACCTTATCTTTTTGAAGCTGAATATACAGAGGGTGGAATGCTGCTAATATAAGCGAGCACGGACAGAGGGTGAAACGTTGGAACAGACGGAAGCAGAGAGAGTGAGGTCGGCGTGACTTCAAATGTGAAACTTGGAGGCAAGCTAAGCTGACATTAATGGATTGCTTACCCAAATCAACTGGAAACGTCACCGGCCAGCTTGACCAACTGTTCATCGAGTGAGTCGCTTTAATACTGATCATGACTACAACTACCGTATTTTTCGTAGTATAAGTCGCTCCGGAGTATAAGTCGCACCAGCCGAAAATGCATAATAAAGAAGGAAAAAAACATATATAAGTCGCACTGGAGTATAAGTCGCATTTTTGGGGGAAATCTATTTGATAAAACCCAACACCAAGAATAGACATTTGAAAGGCAATTTAAAATAAATAAAGAATAGTGAACAACAGGCTGAATAAGTGTGCGTTATATGACGCATAAATAACCAACTGAAAACGTGCTTGGTATGTTAACGTAACATATTATGGTAAGAGTCATTCAAAAAACTATAACATATAGAACATGCTATACGTTTACCAAACAATCTGTCACTCCTAATCGCTAAATCCGATGAAATCTTATATGTCTAGTCTCTTACGTGAATGAGCTAAATAATATTATTTGATATTTTACAGTAATGTGTTAATCATTTCACACATAAGTCGCTCCTGAGTATAAGTCGCACCCCCGGCCAAACAATGAAAAAAACTGCGACTTACAATCCAAAAAATACGGTACAATAAATACACTGCCGAGCTTGCTGTGTACAAAGAAAACATCACACAATACTTTACAGTATTATGATTGTTCATGTTTTTAGTCAGTACAGATTGGTGTTGTAAATTACAAACTCAAAAGCCATTCAGTTGTTGATGCAGTAGCCAGCTTACCTCTTGCCATAGCTAGGTTACGGCTAATGCTGTAGCAAACAGTTCCTCAGTGTTTGCTCTTACAATAATAATGTTGCTACAGCTTGGTTATTATACGGGTTAGCGAATGTAAATGAAGTATTGTTGGCGGTTTTTGATGCCTTTTTAAAGTGTTTTAGCTGCAGAATGGATTGCTCCCATTAGCTGCATTGCTAGCCACCTAGAATGAGCAGATTATTAGAATGCAAAGAATGCAAAGTTAGAATGCAAAAAAAAAACCAAAAAAACATGTCTTCTTGTCTCTCATCAGGATTGTGAACAAAAGGCAAAATTCCCCCAAAAAGTTAAGTTCTCCTTTAAGAGTGTTTTGAGATAAGAACGGTCTGTCGGCGAATTGTTATGCTTTTAAGTAGCAAGCAAAAAATTGAGCGTAGCCACCATTAGTTGGCAGAGCAAAGGTCACACTGAATACCTTAAGATCCGACCAAAACATCCTATCTTACCCGCTAGCATTAACTTATAGTTGGTAATCGACACAACTTTGTTTTTCCAACCACGGGAAGGAAGAAAGTGAGCATCAAGGACAGTGCTGAGAAGAAAAAGTGGATGATATTCATTTAATTAAGGAGATAAAACCAAAACATCCGGTCTTACTCGCTTGCATTAGCTTATACCTAGGAATCGACATAACTTAGTCTTTCCAACCACAGGAAGAAAGAAAGTGAGCATAAAAGGACAGGGCTGAGAAGAAAAAGTGGATAATATTAATTTAATTAAATAAATAAATCAACAAAAAACATGACTGAGCGTGTACTTGAGCTGGGTCAATAAAACGATACCAAAATACAGTATATCGTGACAAACATGCAATCGATGTCAATATCGTAAGGGGTTCTTTATATATATATATATAAATAAATATATATATATATATATATATATATATATATATATATATATATATATATATATATATATATATATATATATAAATATATATATATTTAGTACAATATTTTGGTCGTAAGAAACCGTAAAGAATGAAGCATGGTTGGTTCCATGAACAAAGGCACTCGGGGTCTGGTAAGCTAGCAAAACAGGAAGTGGTCAGTGAGCAATGGGAGGGACACACTTAACAGCCTATCACGTATCAACTATCCTTTTGGTTGCGCCATCTTGCTCTCTGTCTCTGCATGGAGTGAAAGGAGAAAGTAAAAAAAGAGTGCTGCAGAGAGCGAATAAATTGTGGATAAAACAGGAAAAGTCACCTTGACAGTATGGCAGTTTTGTTTTTTTTTCCAAACGGACCGTTGTCCTTCACCGCGCTCATCTTTTGTTTTCAACCCTTGTCCTTCCCTATTCGGATGTACGGAAACAACATGTAGGAAATAAAGTGCAAGTGTGACGATCTGTCATTTCATGTCTGGTTGTGTTTCCTTGGTTTGTGTTTATTTCATGTGTAGCGCTCTTATGTTTGGTTCCTTTTCCTGCTTGTCTCCCTGAGCGCTATTTCCCCTCACCTGCCGCTGATTGGCAGCCTGGCCACACTTGTTGTCAATCAGCTGGCTGCTATTTATGCCTGCCTCGCCCTCCAGTCAGGGCTCAATGATTGTTTCCTGTTATCCTGTTAGCCTATTTCCTTTTTGACATTAAAGTCATGTTTACCTGCGCTACGCCTGCCATCTCTGCATCTTGGGGTTTAATAAAGGCCTTAGTGGCCACATGCGTGGACAGCACCTTTAAGCTCTTATTTCCAAAATTGTGTACACTACTGAATTGGGGTCTTATGCCGCTTATGTGGTCCCTTATACTGCTATCTGGTGGTGTCAGAAGAGTATAACATACAATAGAATTTGGAGAAAAAAAGTGAAAAAATAAAAATTAGCACGTCACTACACATGAAGTACACGTTTGTGTACATATGGACTAAGTACATCGTATGAAAAGATGATTTTTAGTTTTTATTCTAATTAGGGTCCAATAAGCCCAAATAGCAAAGAGAAATAAAATAAAAAAGCATGTAAACAAACAGCTTGGGCCTTAAGAGGTTAAGACCAACAGAACCTGACAGCAAGACTGTATTAATCAAATAAATAACAAAATATAGCAAATGTGTTACTTTAAAATAATAACTTGGTCCAATAATATTTAAATAATAATTACTGCATAACATAAATTATTTCCATACTTAAATAAGAATAACAGACCAAATTAAATGTTACACAGACCACGTAACTTCCTGGCAGTAAACCTGCAAAAAACATTCCTCTCAGGTTTTGCTATGTTTACATTTTCATACTTTGCACATGCACATTTTGTTACACTTTATTAAGCATTTCTTACATATTCTTTTTTTTTTTTTTTTACCTTAATGTAAAGAGGTTATTGAGCATTTCTCACATATTCCTTATTTTTTCACCTTGATTTAAAGAGGTTATTAAGTGTTTATTGGGATTTTAGAATTTAGCTTCCATTGATGTTGATTGTTTTCCATGGTTGTGTTGACATTTCCTTTCCGCCTCAATAGCTGAGGGGATTATAATCAGAGGAAAGTTTAATTTGAAATAAAAATGTTGACATTTAATATATTTTTTGCCTCGTCCATATTTTCCATAGGTTTAAAAAAAAAAAATCACCAATTATTGCTATCGACCAATATAAAAAACGTATATAGTGGTACAGTGTTCAGTCATATCGCCTAGCTCTAGTACACATACTACTGTATTGTTTTTAGAGAATATTTCTTATCCAAAAGTTTGTTTACCTTTTTAACAGACATTTAAAAGCAAATTGTACTGTTTTGTGGGGCTGAGGACCAATTAAATTAAATTAAATTATTTTAAATGGGCAACGTTGATTTGTGATACAAGTGTTTTGAGTTAAGAACTTCATTACAAAGCCAATTAAGCTTGTAAATTGATGTACTACTGTACTATACACTGGCATGCGAATGTACTACTGTACTTTACACACTGGATCTATTTGTAGATACAGAATAGTCACATGATTTACATTTGTGCTGAGGTTGGTCTGTACCCTCAGCCTTTAACCCTAGGACAATAAAAGCACGTAGGTAGAAGTTCCAGTACTTTACGTCAGGAGCCATTAGCAGAGCATTTATTCTCCTAGGCTGAAGTCAGCACTGCAACCTAAGACGGGCAACCTAGAGGGAGGCTCTAAATGATCACAATATACAGTACAAGCTGCAAACACTAAAGGAAGTAAGGCCCAATTTGTCAAAACATTAACTCCAGATTGTGGTTAATAATTAGACTACAAGGAAAATCAGTCTGTAGGGTAATAAGGAAATACTGTGATGCTTCAAGTCCAACGAAAGTTTGTCCAACGTTAGCATCGATGACACATGCCTCGTCCCTCTTGTTCGTCTGCGAGGGCCTGCGACAGCCATCACAACAACCAGCATCAGCGCCTCTTGTTTAATGACAGCTCCTTCCCCTTCTGACCATTTCCATAACCGTCAGGCTATTTCATCTAGGCGAAACAGCAAAGCCGTGGTGTCAGCCGCATGACGAGTTTGTCAAATCAATTGATTTAGTTGGCACCGGAGCTAAGGAGATGGCAAATTCTTATCATCCATGGACGTCAAAGGGCTTTCACAATGAATTGATCATCCTCTTAAGGATATTTCAAATAACACACTTGATTTTCTCATTATAAGGTCACAACGATAAGGGGCGCTTAACTTAATAAAATGTCCCAATCTCGAGCTTGCATTAAAAGAAGTCGGACATGTGATCCCAAGATGCTACTTAAAAAAAGATCATGTTTGTGTTCAAATCACCACTCACTCACAGAGACCCGTGATCGCACCTTTTGTCCTTGGGCCTGTGTTCAGTCAAGCTGCTCTAAAAGTGCCCACTTCAGCTCCTCAGTTCCTCGGTGTCGCACACCCGGGCAGACAGCCAACAGCTTACAGTGGAGCGACAGCGTGAGAGAGCGAAAGAGAGAGAGAGTGCTCCGCCTTTAGAATAATGATCTTTCTGCAACAAGGGTTTCAATGCAAAGTGCACAGTCTGAATAAATAATCAGTGCATCAATGACCCTTGCATAAATGCTCGCTGGAAGAAAGACAATCAAAGCGCTCTAGACTGTAACAAAGCTCTGGCAAAAAAAAAAGTTGGGAACAAATTAAATTCATAACTCTGTCCGGACTACAAATAGAAGACGGCAATGGGTGCATGACGGTGAAGTCAGGTCGTATGGCGCAAAGAACTGTTGATTACGTCGATGCCAGTCATGTATTGCTGGCCGCGGGGATTCAATCTGCATACTGAACTCTGCAGCAAGTTGGCCGAGTCTCGCCAGCTTCTCCCCGCCTCACTGTGAGACATTTGGCCTTTGTGCGACAGTCATTAGCACTGCCTCTCCAAGCTTGGCTCAGGGCCCGGGGGCCTGGGGGGAAAACGTGGCCTGCTACTTTGAGGAACCTTTTTACTTTATTGATCGAACACAAAAAACGAGTGCTATCCTGAAAATTGATGGCTCTGTGTCACAACATATTAACACCACAACAACTGCTTTAAGCAGCAATTCAAGTGAGTAGTAACATAGGTGTGCCAAGCATGGTGGTGGCATCATGGTTAGGGGTGGGCACCGTTCACATTTGAACTGATACGGTACCAATTACCAGGTACTTGGGAATCGATACCGGTCCTCTATGGTACCAATGTTCTGTACTTTTGTGTGTAATAATAAATAATATTTTTTATTGATGATAAAATCCTTAAAAAAAAGAGTTGATTATGATAACTGCTGTCCAGTTGTTGTATCTTTCTCTTTAGCAAGTGTGATACTAAGTTGCACACTGCAAAAACTGAAATGTAAGTAAGATTAAATATCTCAAATAAGGGTGATATTTGCTTATTTTCTGTCTGATAAGATAATTCTTCTCACTAAACAGATTTTATGTTGGAGTGTTTTACTTGTTTTAAGGGTTTTGGTCCTAAAATATCTCAGTAAGATATTACAGCTTGTTGCTGAGATTTTATGACCTATATTGAGTAAAACATGCTTGAAACTACAATATCAACTGATGCAAAGCTGTGTCATTAACACTCACAAGTATAAAACTACTTTTTTAAAGTAATAATTTCTTACTTCAAGCATGAAAAAAAAAAATCATGATGCCGAGCGCATATCATTATGTCAAGATAATGGCACTAGCATTTACTTAATTTAAGAATCATTTTCAATATATTGAGCAAAAAGGTCTCTTTTTTTTCTACCAAGAAAAGTGCACTTGTTATTAGTGAGAAAATACTTACCATACCATACCAACTTTATTTATAAAGCCCTTTAAAAACAAGCACAGTTCAAAAACAAAGGGCTGTACACCACAAATAAATAGAGGCAAAGGACAGATTAAAAAATAACATTTAAAACAGAAATAAAAATACACATTGAAAAAGCAAATGCAAATGACCCTAAGAACAATTTGTTAGATAAAAAACAGTTTAAAAGTTAAAAACAGTTAAAAAAGTTAAAAGCTAAAAACAGTTTAAAGTCTCATGCTGGGTTAAAAGCCAGTGAATAAAAATGGGTTTTAAGAAGGGTCTTAAAAATAGCCAAAGAAGGGGCCTGTCTCACATGGAGAGGGAGATCGTTCCAGAGTTTGGGACCCGCAACAGAGAAGGCTCTGTCCCCTCTGAGCTTGCGCTTTGTTTTGGGTACCTCCAGGATCAGCTTACTTATTTTAAGGTATTTTGGGGTTCATTGAGGTTAGCAAATTTTACTTGTTTTGGGAAAGTCTTGACAAGCCAAATTTTCTTGCTCTATTGCCAGATAATTTTGCTTAGTTCAAATAAAATACCCCTAATTTTTGTATTTTTTTTTCTTGTTTTTGAACACTGACTTTTTGCAGTGCAGTTACAAGTTCTAGACTTTAGATGACAATAGTGTTTTTTGTTGCGCCTTAAAAAGTGTAAGTATTGTACTCATTATGCACCAGCTGTTTGATTGTAACTTGCATTTTAATTGTGGTTTTCATTAACAAATTTGATGTGTTAAAATTGTCATGTAATACTAATCAACAGCAAAGCCAATGTATATTAGCCTCAAGCTAGTGCATTTCTTACGTTGGAACATTTGAGTCAATTTCTTTGTTGGCAGTGAAAATTGCAACATTACCTAGAGCAGTGGTTCTCAACCTTTTTTCAGTGATGTACCCCCTGTGAACATTTTTTTAATTCAAGTACCCCCTAATCAGAGCAAAGCATTTTTGGTTGAAAAAAAAGAGATAAAGAAGTAAAATACAGCACTATGTCATCACTTTCTGATTTATTAAATCGTATAACAGTGCAAAATATTGCTCATTTGTAGTGGTCTTTCTTGAACTATTTGGAAAAAATATATAAAATAACTAAAAACTTGTTGAAAAATAAACAAGTGATTCAATTATAAATAAAGATTTCTATACATAGAAGTAATCACCAACTTAAAGTGCCCTCTTTGGGGATTGTAATAGAGATCCATCTGGATTCATGAACTTAATTCTAAACATTTCTTCACAAAAAAAGAAATCTTTGACATCAATATTTATGGAACATGTCCTTAAAAAATCTAGCTGTCAACACTGAATATTGCATTGTTGCATTTCTTTTCACAGTTATTTTTGACAGACATTTTAGTGAGGGTCAAACCATCATGGCATGGGGGAAACTGGGTTTATGGTAATGAATGGAATAGCCTACTTGATTTGATGTTCAGTTTATGAACTTGCATTCATATTTTGTTGAAGTATTATTCAATAAATATATTTATAAAAGTTTTTTGAATTGTTGCTATTTTTAGAATATTTAAAAAAAAAAATCTCACGTACCCCTTGGCATACCTTCAAGTACCCCCAGGGGTACGCGTACCCCCATTTGAGAACCACTGACCTAGAGGTTGTTTGGCTAAGTATGCTCTCAGTGTCGCTGGAGTGATCGCCAAGTGCCAAAGTGTGAAGAGTAGGTAATTGGGCGTGACGGGCAACCATGGTACCATAATATGGCACTGTTTGATTTTACCTGACCGGCGGGATTCTGTCGGTGCTAAAAAAGTACCGGATTCAGTACTCATCCCTAATTAGGATCTAGGGCTGTATAAGTGCTGCCGGTACTGAGGAGCTGTGGATCATTGAAAGAAACGTGGATTCCAACTAGTACTGTGACATACTGAAGCACAGCATGACCCTCTCTCTTGTAAAACGTGGCAGTTTCCAAACAAAAGGAGCCCAAACACTGTTAAACAAGCAAACAGTATATTTGATTTGTATTTCTTCTGTATAGTACTGTCCCTTAAGAAGATATACTAGAATTATTGCTGAAATGTAAGTTATGTACTCTCTTTTGTGAGTCACAGTACTTCTTTCATAGACTATTCTGACATTTTATCGACTTCTGTTCGAACCAAAGTGTACAGTATACATGAGTCAGCACCAAAGGGACATTGCACAACCTGACAGCCTGTCAGTAAGTGTCTCACCATTTCAGTCCATCTTGTGACAAGTTTCACCTTTTGGTTTCAAAACACATTTTCCCCTTGCTGACTGAGTAAAGTCTCAACTAACAAGTTAATGACCCCAGTACCACAATTTAAATGGTAAATGGTCTGTATTTATATTGTGTTCACAATAACCTACAATTATTGATTACAAATGGATTAATCCAGAATTTAACCATTTTGATTGCATGCTATTTAGTGTAGTTCACTTCTATAGCATCAATTAACAGCCTCATTTCTCTCCAAAGTTTATTAAGCTACTTGATAGGCAGGTGTGCAAGAGCAGCATGGGATTAGAGACAGGCTGTGTGAGGCCCATAACTCTTCCCTCTGTGACATTATTGCCCATTTCCAGATATAACACAATGAGCTACTGCTGAGATAAACCGGAACTTGCTCAGTATGCCGGCACAGAACTTTAGATGTATAATAGATATTGAAGACAATACAATGTGATATTCACTGATAAGTGACATGAATGCAGGGGGAAATTATCAGACCGACTAGTTTAAAGCATTAAAGTGTCACAATTATTGTTTTCTGTCTCTTCACAAGTCCATTGTGAGGAAAATGTCAGTGTCGTTCTGATAAAATTGCTGCAATCAGTTCAAAGCCAGACTTTCATAGCTCTGTAACAATAGGGCTCAAAAGCGTGGCGTGGAAACGCAATGCATTGTGGTTCTTGCTGGCCTCGGAATAGCTTACTTACATGGCTGATGGCAAGACTCAGTCCTTAACGAGTTCAAAACGTACAACATAATTAACTGCCACAATAAATGTCGTAATCATTTCAGGAAAAAAAAACTATTTGGTGAAATTTTTCAGATTTCCAGCGTAGAAGCAAAGCCAAGAAAGTTGGATTGGTGAGCTAATGAAGAGACTATGAATAGCCTGGATAGCAGACGTGAGACGCTCAAACATGACTTTTAACACCATCACCTGGTACATGTTGGTGTGTTCACTGCGTTGTCACACTGGTAAGTTTGAATCAAAGCATGTTTTATTCTTTTAGCGTTAGCTGCTAAGCTAAGCTAGCTGCGGGTTACGAACAACATACTGTATTTGGGAAAAAAAGCAATACCCGTATTTATTGATCAATAACTGAGAAGAGTTTAAATATTCAGACTTAAAATATATTTAGTTTGAATCTAATTTCTCCAGGAGACACCACACAGTGACAAGTCCTGTTGACTTACCTCTAAAGGACGACAGTGTTCTATTTCTGAGGTAAAATTCTGAGGTCTTGCACTAAAGATGCGCGGTTTGCGGGCACAACCGCGGAGTCCGCGGATTATCCGCGGATCGGGCGGATGAAATTTAAAAAAATTAGATTTTATCCGCGGGTCGGGTCGGGTCGGGTGGTTAAAAAAAAATTAGATTTTAAATAGATTCAGGCGGGTGGCAGTTAAACCAATTCGGAAATATATATACATAGTTAAATGTTGTTACCCACATACGAAAAACGAGCAGGCACCTGCTGCATATGCCACAACAGAAGAAAAAAAAAAAAGAGATGGACACTTTTACGGAGCGGAGAAGTGACGCCTCGCCGGGGTCCGGGACCGAGGCCCCTTCCCCCGAGAGGGCCCCACCGGGAGACGTAGCTGAGGCGATCCGCGAGAAGGGCCCGACGCAAGTCCAGGGTCACCACCGCGCCCACCGCACCGACACCCCGCCTCGTCCGCCTTCGCCGCGGCCGGCGTCACGCGCAGCAGGTAAGCAGCTTACCTGCCCGCCACCCCCGTGGCCGGGGGCTCGTAACAGGGGTCACTCCGCGCTCTCTCCGCCCGCGCAGCTTACCTGCCCGCCACCCCTGTTGCCGGGGGCGCGTAACAGGGGTCACTCCGCGCGCAGTGCGCTCACGAAAGGGGTGGGGCTCACCCTGGTTGATATAGACAGCAGCTAGGACGGTGGCCATGGAAGTTGGAACCCGCTAAGGAGTGTGTAACAACCCACCTGCCGAATCGTTACTAGCCCTGAAAATGGATGGCGCTGGAGCGTCGGGCCCATATACCCGGCCGTCGCCTGCAGCGAGACGCGCTTGGAGGTGCGCTCAGCGCGGCTCCCATATGATTGCGCACTGGTGTGCGTCTGGGTCGTGACAGCGTGGCACGCGAATGTCTGTGCTGCATTGGATCAGTCTCCTTTCTTTAACAGGCAAAAGCTTTATAACCTCACTAATGCCTTGCATCGTCTATATTAGATATATAACAACGGGCGGATGCGGTTCTGATCAAATGTTAGATCGGGTGGATTGCGGATGGTTGACGACTTTCTGATGCGGTTGCGGATGAAATAATTGCCTATCCGCGCATCTCTATCTTGCACACATCCAAACTTGGTTTGTCCATGAGCCTTTCCCGACTTTGCATTCCGAATGTTTGGACTGTATAAAAACTGAACCCGTTGACGACCGAGATACAGGACACGTTCGGCAGCTTGCTCAAATGTCGTCTATTGGTCATGCTCATGATTCAATTCCAACAATTTTGCTTATTTTGGCGAACCTTTGGAACAGGGTCCACTTTGTTTCGGTACAGTGCCAACATTTTTTTATTTCGTGGAATCCATTTTGATCTAGTTTGTTGTTCTCTCTCACAATACTGCTGGTTGAGTACAGCCATGTGAGCAAAAACTTTGTCCAGCAACAATGGCTACCCCGCCCCCACAATGCATTGCAAAGTACGTGCCCTTTCTTTGACTTAGAATTCCTTTTATTGTCATTCAAATTTCAACTTTACAGTACAGATAAGAACGAAATTTTGTTGCATTAGCTCATTGTAGTGCAGGATAAAAGAGCAATAATTTCAGGCAATATATGAAAGGATATTTATTGGCTGGGCATAACCAAATCAGTTTTAAGAATGGAAAATTTGTATTCTTTCCACGTCATCTGAAACAAAGCCTGTTTTCCACATGAAAATAATTTCTGGGAAACAAGAAATCATCTTGTATTTAGATTGAGGAGTCAAGATTACTTTGACTTTCAAATAAAGTGGCAGAGATTCCTTTCGACTAGCCAGGTGTTCTAGCATGAGTAATAGGACTTATTACTCAACCCTGGCAGAGTTCCCACATCACAATTACAGGCCTGAGCCACGAGTGCTGGGAGTGGGAGGCGAGTTTCTAGATGCGAGTATCAGATAGTTTATACTTTGACACAATATGACATAGCGAAAGGGATCAACATTATAAAGTTAAGTTAAAGTTAAAGTACCAATGATTGTCACACACACACTAGGTGTGGCGAAATTATTCTCTGCATTTGACCCATCACCCTTGATCACCCCCTGGGAGGTGAGGGGAGCAGTGGGCAGCAGCAGTGGCCGCGCCCGGGAATCATTTTGGTGATTATGGAAACAAGTTAAGAAATGGAGCACTTTCTCACAAAAAGTTTGTAAAATTCTATACAGGACGTTGTTGACTTGACTAGCCTGGTACGCATTAGAAAATAATATGGCCAATTTTGAGCCTGATTTCCAAATCCACGGACTCCATGGTTGAGCTAACTGTCTGAAGAAGACAAAAGCAAAACATACAAAGATAGCAAACCAAAGGTGGGAAAAATGACTGAATCTTTGATGCACCACGATTGGAACGTGTACAATTTTGAATGGCTGGACACATGTCCAAGTATCGATTATTTATGTATGTTAAATAATGTAATAGAGATGTTTCTAAAATGTAGATCTCGTGCGGACACACACAGAGAAAGAAGGAGAGGACAAGCTTTGCTAGCCAACTTGGATGTCAAGTAATGAAACAAGAAAATAGAAAATGCTTTGTACAATTCCACAGAAGTCTTATAGGAACCGTGGTACAACAGAAAGTTAACAGCTAAGAAAAGGACATTAGCATGTAGTCTAACAAGTCAAGGGAGAGAATAATATCTACGGTTGAAAGTCTCGAGTTGTGTGTCGTAACATGTATGGGACGGCGTGGCGCAGTGGAAGAGTGGCCGTGCGCGACCCGAGGGTCCCTGGTTCAATCCCCACCTAGTACCAACCTCGTCATGTCCGTTGTGTCCTGAGCAAGACACTTCACCCTTGCTCCTGATGGGTGCTGGTTAGCGCCTTGCATGGCAGCGCCCTCCATCAGTGTGTGAATGTGTGTGTGAATGGGTAAATGTGGAAGTAGTGTCAAAGCGCTTTGAGTACCTTGAAGGTAGAAAAGCGCTATACAAGTACAACCCATTTATCATTTATTTATCATTTATGTATAAGTGCTTTGCTTGAGGTTTTTTTTCCGAGTCTCAAACGGAGCACTTCCACAAACAGGAGTTTAGTTTGGAACTTACTTTTTTTTCCTCCTCCTACAACAGTAGAAGGGATAGTCAAACACAAATACAAATAGACGGAATAGAAATTAAAAGAGTAAATTAAACCACATTTCTCATTGATTGATGATAAAATTAACTGGAAATCTCATATAAAAAATATACAACTGAGTGGCAAGAAACACGTCAATAATGCAAAACATGTTTTAGACCAAAAACCACTCCATATTCTCTATTGCTCGCTAGTGTTACCATATCTGAGTTATTGTGCAGAAATATGGGGAAATAACTACAAAAGTACACTTCATTCATTAACCGTGTTACAAAAAACTCTTTATACATTGAATCAAAAATACTGAAATTCCACGAGAGAGTGAATTTGCAAACAGCTAAAATTATGCACAAAGCAAACTATAATCTGCTACCCAAGAATGTACAACAATTCTTCTCAACAAAAGAAGAGAAATATAATCTTAGAGAAAATTTTAATTTAAAACATTTGTATGCTCGTACAACACTTGAAATCCTTTAGTATATCAGTATGTGGAATTCAATTATGGAATGGATTAAGTAAAGAAATCAAACAATGTACTAATATGATCCACTTCAAGAAACTCTTCAAACGTAAAGTGTTTACAAAGTACATTGGAGAAGACCCATGAATTTATTTCATCCATCCATTCATTTTTTAGATAATCTTATTTATCTCACCATATGAAATATAACTTACTTCACTCAATATTATTTATTTATTTTTAATGTTATTATCATGGAGTATATTGTGAATAAATTGAGAACAGGAAGTGAACAAATGTTTTAGCAACTGCTATGTAAAGGAAAAGGGGTAGGATTAATTAGGTTCTGCTTCTTCCTACTCCTTTTCAAACATGTTGAATAGAGAAACTGGAAATTGTGATGTATCATGTTGTATGCATGCATGTTCAAAATAAAGTCAAACTCAACTAAACTCGTCACCCCATGTTTTACCTTTTTCCCACCTTTACGGAGCGCTGCACTTGTGGCAACCTATCAGTGTTCCTGTTCTGTCTACCTTGTATAATGTACTGTATGTTTCATCTTGAACGGGTTTGAACTGAAAGTGTCATTTTGTTGTACTGTTTAAGTGCAATGAAAAAGTTCGATTTCATTCCATTCCACACAGTGCAACAACACTGCCATATAGATAACAGCCAAAGATGGAGCCTTTTTATACATACCATTAATAATGAAATATAATACATTTATACAAGGTATAATATTAATATAAAACATATTAATTATGTACAATATAATAATGATATACTGTATAGTACAATAATTAAAGATGCATTAACAATCAATTTGCAATCGAATTGTAGCACCTGAATTGTAATTGAAGCGAGAGGTGCCCAAAGATTCCTGCAACTAATAGCGACAGGATGGTGCTAAGATAAAAGTGAGATGGACTTTAGAAATGACACCCAACCCAATATGTTGTGGCAAATAAATCAATGTTTATCTAATGTGTAATACAAATTAGAATACCCATTGCAATTGAGTTAGCAGTTAAGCTAACACTTAACAACCTAGCGCTTCTTCTTTTTTATAGTGTATTTTGTTGCACCCTCTCATAGGTCAATCCAGGTATACACCAAGTCTCTTTGTTGGTACATGTGCAGTGTTGTGTTGAGTACAAAATGTTTAGAACAGTTTGCCTTAACCTTGAGATTCCATCAAAATATAGCATCCGTGCCACAGTAGTGCCCCTAACCTGATAACTTACTGTTGAATTTACTACTTAATTCTAGTAAAACATGTTGAAGAAAGGCGATGTAACATCTTTAGCTAAAACATTGATTTACAAACCAAAAGACTCTAAACTGGATCTGCGGGGCAGATAGTAGCAATTTTGGAAAACAACAAAAGGGTATAACACCGCTGAAACAAAGACTCTATTGTTCACATTAAACCTCCTCATGGTAATTCAGTAACTACAACTATGAGCTGTAAGCGACGTCCTTTTCGAAACAGTTATGTTTCTGTTGCTGCCATTTTATGTAAGCTTGACTTATAAGACCATAAAAACCTTATGACTAGGGCCTCACAACCCAATAATCATTCATATGATTTGAACCAACTAACTCCAGCAGACAAGTACAGTGCAAGAATCCAAATACCATTCGGGAAAGGGCAAAAAGGGAAGACAATAGACGAACAGAAGCACCTGACCTCCCGCGATGCCCTCTGTGAATATTTCATGACATGTGCTCATTTTCACAGAGCAAATACGCCAGCAGTGGAGACAGCTTGGGATATTTGAATATTTACACAGAGGAAACTGTCTGAGGTTCTTTCGAGCACGATAGCAGCGAGCTGACGAGAAGCTCCAGATTCAGGGAGGAAGATGGTGGAGCCATCACTTTTTGATGCCTTTTGTGACCAATGGGGTTGTTAGCCGAGTCAGCAAGAGCCATGCTGACACAGCAAAGCCTTTAGCAAGATGGGAACTTAAGCATTGTGACACAACTACTGATATCACCGAGTTACACTAACCTCTGACATAAATGATCACGAGATGCAACAAAATGTTCACAGCACCAACAGCAATAAGAAAAGCTTCTATTTATAGTCTGCTGCTTTGATTTAATGTTGTTTGTGATTAATAAAAATGTATCAAATCCAGACTGCATGAAGTGCCCGGAACTTTAAATAAGAGGACATGGTTTCCAAGCGGATGCTGCAGCAGTGCACACATGAGAGTGGTGGTGTGTTAGTTACATGATTTGTGTGTGGAGATTTGTATTCATTTTTATTAATGCACATATGTAAAAAGTGCAATTTCAATATTGATGATGTGCATTTATTAGAACATATTCTACACCTATGCTGGCCCACCTGCACTGACTGGACCGCTCCTCTACGATATGGAAGAAGACCTCCTACGACCCTGTGACAGCCTCCCAATGGACTGGACTTTCACATTATCATGAATAATTCAATGACTGTACCCACTTGGCCCCTTCCCAAGGTTTCTTCTTTTACCCATTTTTGGCTTTTTGAGTTATTCATTGCCCAGATGTGGATTTTAGATCAGACGATGTCATTGTGTTTTGTGCAGCCCTTCGTGGCACTTGTGATTAGGGGCTATATAAATAAACTTTGATTGATGATAGCGGCGAGCAGAAACATTTTTAATTCAACAATTTTCCCTAAAGTACGCATCAAGTTTAGAAAGTGTGTTTTATCCAATTACTCGATTAATTCAAGAAACGTATCAATATATTACGCAATTTCTATTATGACCCATAGCTACAGCCCGACTTGTAAACACCGCTGCATAGTCTGCATGCATACTATGTTCTGGTTCTTTAGGAGCTGACCCCATCCCCAATGGACAGCTTCTAACAAGCTGAAGACACGCTGAAATTATTCAGACATAAGCACGGCTCGCAGCCATGCCGCTCCAGTCCAGTGTTGGACAGTTTTAATCCAATTAAAAGGGAGAGGAAAGCCTATCGAGTAGAGAGGCGATAAATGCAATCATCCATCATGCGGAGACAGACGCGGCACTGGTATTTACTATGGGAAGAAAGCAGAGGGACTTTTGGGGCTCAGGGCACCCGAGGCCATTAGCAACCACCATGCATTGAATCTTGCTACTCCGTCGTACATGTAGATACCACAATAAGCTCTGCTTTTTCCTAGGGCTGGGCGGTATACCTGTAATATAGTTCAAACCTGTATATTTTTAGAAAGAGACAATACCGGCATACTGGTATCTTTTGATGTGCTTTTGTTACGGCCGCTTGATCTTCTTAGCGCCTGACGGGTAAAGCACAGGGCATTCCCTTTGGCTCAACCCCGCCTCTTGCATGCTTACGTAGGCTTCTTTGATGCACAATGACACAACACACGATTTCTAAAGAATATGGCGGCTCGACGGCACCAGTGGCGACTTTTCGACTAATTACTTTATAAGAATAAACAACATGTTACGTTACTACTTACAACACAAATAATCTGAGTACTAGTCTCAACGCTGGTTATCTAGCCATAAAACACTTAGACAACCTTAAGTATTTTGCATGTTTTGTTAAAGATACCAGCAAAATACCTTACACCTTTTATCGCCATTCGGACTAGAAATATCGGGATATCAGTTATGGTCCATATCACCCAGCCCTACTTGTTCCTACTTCTTTTCAGACATGTTGAATTGTGCTTCAATATAACTTTGTTAAGCATGCTCAAAATAAACTAAACCACACACTTCTTAATAAATACAAGGGTGTTGTGGGTAAGTGCAATTAGTAAACATTAGTAAACCTACTCAGTGGCCTAGTGGTTAGAGTGTCCGCCCTGAGATCGGTAGGTTGTGAGTTCAAACCCCCGCCAAGTCATACCAAAGACTATAAAAATGGGACCCATTACCTCCCTGCTTGGCACTCAGCATCGAGGGTTGGAATTGGTGATTAAATCACCAAAAATGATTCCCGGGCGCAGTCACCGCTGCTGCCCACTGCTCCCCTCACCTCCCAAGGGGTGATCAAGGGGATGGGTCAAATGGCAGGGTGTGTGTGACAATCATTGGTACTTTAACTTTTTTATTCTTTTTAAACAGCCACATATTGTTAGACTGGAATTGAATCTTGTCTACAGCAAGCATATTGATTTATGAAAACATACAAATGCATGAGAAAAATGTTTTATATGGTTGCCTGTTAGTGTTTTTCTGAGTGAAACTGACCGGCAGCAAACGCTTCCAAAAAGTCAATGGACCGCGCATTGAGGAACACAAAGTGAAACTATCGAAGACAAATAAGGCAAATAACATTGTAGAAGGGGAAATAGGATTGAGAAGAAAATGTACGCCAATGGGTTATGCGAATCCGAGCGTGTTGTTTCTATATTTCATGCTCTGTCACAGCTCAGCTAAGCTTGCCTAACATTGTTGGACACACACACACACGCACACGCACGCGCACACACACGCACACACACAGAGACACACACACACACAGTGCAGCAGTGTGTGTCAGAGCCAGAGAGGGTGTCGTTGCAAAGGAAAATTGCACAATCTTCATTACCAGAACATGTGTTTCTATCTGTTAGGTACAATAAAAGTCATGACTAATAAAATAATACACTGTGGTGGATCTGGAATGCTGATAATATGATTTTTTTCTCCATAAAAATGATAACATGTTAAGCACAGTAAGTGAAGATATTATCAATAAGAGTTAGGATTGAATACACAAGAGCAGTGATTCTTAAACTATGGTACGCGTACCACTAGTGCTACGCGGGCTTCTGGTACCGTATTTTCCGCACTATAAGGCGCACCTAAAAACCACAAATTTTCTCAAAAGCTGACAGTGCGCCTTATAACCCGGTGCGCTTTATATATGGATAAATATTAAGATTCATTTTCATAAAGTTTAGGTCTCGCAACTACGGTAAACAGCCGCCATCTTTTTTCCCCGTAGAAGAAGCGCGCGGTGCATGCTGGGATATGTGACGTTTCATTTCCATTTGTGTGTTTATGTAAAGACCCCAAAATGGCTCCTATTAAGTGTGTTGTCTGTCTAATTATAAATAATGCAGACGAGGCGTGTTAACGGAGTTCTCAACGTTTACTCGCAGCGTGCTCATAACCACATTCTAACTCCCAGCATACAACAACGCTTCTCAGGGCTACCGCGCATGCTCGTAACTATCGTTGCATGCTGGGTAGTGTAGTTGTTATATTTGCTAGCTCATAACAGCACATTGAGAGACACGCTTACGCGCTTAATTCAATACTCGCCGTCATTCCGGGTGGATTGACAAAAGACCTCCAGCCGCTAGATATTGGTGTCAACAGGGCATTCGAAGCTAGACTGCTAACTGCGTGGGAACAGTGGACGACAGAAGGCGAACACACCTTCACTAAGACGAGGAGGCAGCGCCAGACGACGCCAACATCTGCCAGTGGATCGTAAATTTGCCCAACTTTTCACTTCGGACACCGAAGACGAAGGATTTACGAATGAAGAATAACTTCAGAAAGTGAGCGCTATGTTTATTTTGTGTGTTGTGACATTAACGTTCGAGCAACATTATGTTGCTATTGCTCTGCACTATTTTGAATTTTACTATGTTTGTGATTGCACATTTGCGTACATTTTGGGAGTGAACAGAGTTGTTAGAACGCTGGTTTTTAATATATTATTAAAGTTTGACTGACCTATCTGACTGTTTTTTTGACATTCCCTTTAGCGCAGCGTAGGCGCGGCTTATAGTCCGGGGCGGCTTATTGGTGGACAAAGTTATGAAATATGCCATTCATTGAAGGTGCGGCTAATAATCCGGTGCGCCTTATAGTGCGGAAAATACGGTACACAGAATAATCACTTGATTAAAGTACAATGTTTTATTTTCTGATATTCATACACAGTGTTACCCCTGATTTCCACAGGATGTGTCACAGCTGTGTTGGGTAAATAGGCGGTGGACTCTTTACGCTTGTATTTAAGTCAATGTGACCGTTTCCACAGCCTGTGGATCCGTTCCGGATCCATGCGCTTAACATACACAGAACTTCTGTTTTTGCCGGTCGCAGCAACACAGCGGATCAATTCAGCTAAAATCTGCATGTGTTGGACAGGAAGTCATGCACAAACACAAAATAAGTTATCCTGTTTAATACTTTCAAAATACAAACCCCGTTTCCATATGAGTTGGGAAATTGTGTTAGATGTAAATATAAACGGAATACAATGATTTGCAAATCATTTTCAACCCATATTCAGTTGAATATGCTACAAAGACAACATATTTGATGTTCAAACTGATAAACATTTTTTTTTTTTGCAAATAATCATTGACTTTAGAATTTGATGCCAGCAACACGTGACAAAGAAGTTGGAAAAGGTGGCAATAAATACTGATAAAGTTGAGGAATGCTCATCAAACACTTATTTGGAACATTTCACAGGTGAACAGGCAAATTGGGAACAGGTGGGTGCCATGATTGGGTATAAAAGTAGATTCCATGAAATGCTCAGTCATTCACAAACAAGGATGGGGCGAGGGTCACCACTTTGTCAACAAAAGCGTGAGCAAATTGTTGAACAGCTTAAGAAAAACCTTTCTCAACCAGCTATTGCAAGGAATTTAGGGATTTCACCATCTACGGTCCGTAATATCATCAAAGGGTTCAGAGAATCTGGAGAAATCACTGCACGTAAGCAGCTAAGCCCGTGACCTTCGATCCCTCAGGCTGTACTGCATCAACAAGCGACATCAGTGTGTAAAGGATATCACCACATGGGCTCAGGAACACTTCAGAAAACCACTGTCAGTAAGTACAGTTGGTCCCTACATCTGTAAGTGCAAGTTAAAACTATCCTATGCAAGGCGAAAACCGTTTATCAACAACACCCAGAAACGCCGTCGACTTCGCTGGGCCTGAGCTCATCTAAGATGGACTGATACAAAGTGGAAAAGTGTTCTGTGGTCTGACGAGTCCACGTTTCAAATTGTTTTTGGAAACTGTGGACGTCGTGTCCTCCGGACCAAAGAGGAAAAGAACCATCCGGATTGTTATAGGTGCAAAGTTGAAAAGCCAGCATCTGTGATGGTATGGGGGTGTATTAGTGCCCAAGACATGGGTAACTTACACATCTGTGAAGGCGCCATTAATACTGAGAGGTACATACAGGTTTTGGAGCAACATATGTTGCCATCCAAGCAACGTTACCATGGACGCTCCTGCTTATTTCAGCAAGACAATGCCAAGCCACGTGTTACATCAACGTGGCTTCATAGTAAAAGAGTGCGGGTACTAGACTGGCCTGCCTGTAGTCCAGACCTGTCTCCCGTTGAAAATGTGTGGCGCATTATGAAGCCTAAAATACCACAACGGAGACCCCCGGACTGTTGAACAACTTAAGCTGTACATCAAGCAAGAATGGGAAAGAATTCCACCTGAGAAGCTTAAAAAATGTGTCTCCTCAGTTCCCAAACGTTTACTGAGTGTTGTTAAAAGGAAAGCACAATGGTGAACATGCCCTTTCCCAACTACTTTGGGACGTGTTGCAGCCATGAAATTCTAAGTTAATTATTATTTGCAAAAAAAAAAAAAAAAAGTTTATGAGTTTGAACATCAAATATCTTGTCTTTGTAGTGCATTCAATTGAATATGGGTTGAAAAGGATTTGCAAATCATTGTATTCCGTTTATATTTACATCTAATACAATTTCCCAACGCATATGGAAACGGGGTTTGTAAAACCGTCCAACTTCAAGGGGGATCGTATTTTACACTTTGAAATGTCTTAAAGGGCGAGGATGGCCATGAAGTCAACGTGTCAAAGGTTTTTAGACGTAATTTCACCACGTTAAACCAAATACTGATTCTGGAGGTCTAAAATCAAAAAATCATATACAGGCATATCTCGGGCACCTATGTGCGGTCCTATTTTAAATGCCAGCTGATACGGATACCATGGAAGCAGGGGCGTGGTTTGTGGGAAATGCTCGCTAGGGATGGTGCTACTGTTGTGTTGCCACTTGCTTAAAAAATGTAATAAAGTGGTCGCCTTGTAAAGCAAAACTGTTTTTCACGAGTCAAGTCAAGGCCGTCACGGACACGCCTGATTGTGGGTATTACCATGAATTGATTAACGTGGATCCCGACTTAAACAAGTTGAAAAACGTATTCGGGTGTTATCATTTAGTGGTCAATTGTACGGAATATGTACTGTACTGTGCAAACTACCGTATTTTCCGCACTATTAGCCGCACCTAAAAACCACAAATTTACTCAAAAGCTGACAGTGCGGCTTTTAACCCGGTGCGCTTTATATATGGATAAATATTAAGATTCATTTTCATAAAGTTTCGATCTCGCAACTTCGGTAAACAGCCGCCATCTTTTTTCCCGGTAGAACAGGAAGCGCTTCTTCTTCTACGCAAGCAACCGCCAAGGTAAGCACCCGCCCCCATAGAACAGGAAGCGCTTCTTCTTCTACTGTAAGCAACCACCCGCCCGCGTAGAAGAAGAAAAAGCGCGCGGATATACCGTACGTTTCATTTCCTTTGTGTGTTTACATCTGTAAAGACCACAAAACGGCTCCTACTAAGCGTCAGGGATCCGGTTCATGAAAAGACGCAATCTCTCCATCCGCACACGGATTACTATTTCACAGCAACTGATATTCCTGTGAACGCACTGTGGATACAACGGGAGCACGTACGGTGAATATTCGCACCACAGGGAATGAGAAGTCATCCTTCACTGTGGTTCTAGCTTGCCATGCTAATGGCCAGAAACTTCCACCCATGGTGATATTCAAAAGGAAGACCTTGCCAAAAGAGACCTTTCCAGCCGGCGTCATCATAAAAGCTAACTCGAAGGGATGGATGAAGAAAAGATGAGCGAGTGGTTAAGGTAAGTTTAAGTTTACGCGAAGAGGCCGGGTGGCTTTTTTCACGCAGCTCTGTCCATGTTGATATACGTATGTTTGTGATTGCACATTTGCGTACATTTTGGGAGTGAACAGAGTTGTTAGAACGCTGGTTTTTAATATATTATTAAAGTTTGACTGACCTATCTGACTGTTTTTTTGACATTCCTTTAGCGCAGTTAGATGCGGCTTACAACACCGGGCGGCTTATAGGTGGACAAAGTTTTGAAATATGCCGTTCATTGAAGGCGCGGCTTTTAACCCAGGGCGCCTTATGGTGCGGAAAATACGGTACTAATAAAAGTTTCAATCAATCAATCGGCAAAGCTCAAGACGTTCCGCAGTGTTTACCGGTACCTCAGTGTTTACTTTATCACATGATTATGCACAGATTTGCGAGATCAGGTAAAAGACCGCGAATCAGCCAAATGTTTTCTGAGGTGGTACTTTTGAGAACCACTGTACTAAACTATGGCTCTTCCTATTCATCTTACGCAAGTGTCATTTCAAAATTGATGTTTTTGTACTTTGGTATTAAATGTACAGCAGCTTACCAGCTCGCAGCAGGTGCCGTGAACGAGAAAAGCCCAACTGGGCAAGTCACGCTGAATAAAAAATGTAAAATCATTGTGAATAAACGTGATCGGGTTTGGTGAATATCACTAACCAACAAAACTGGTGTTCTCGCTCTTTATCACGACCCAAAAAGCTAAACACTAAAGGAAAAACTGCCACATTTTGATAAGATTATCTGGAGCAGTGGTTCTCAAACTTTTTTCACCAAGTACCACCTCAGAAAACACTTGGTTCTCCAAGTACCACCATAATGACCAACATTAAAATACAGTAGCACAGTAGGCCTAAGTATTCTTTAAAAACATGGCAGACGTTTTATTTAACAAGTATATTTAAAGGCCTACTGAAATGCGATTTTCTTATTTAAACGGGGATAGCAGGTCCATTCTATGTGTCATACTTGATCATTTCGCGATATTGCCATATTTTTGCTGAAAGGATTTAGTAGAGAACATCGACGATAAAGTTTGCAACTTTTGGTTGCTAATAAAAAAGCCTTGCCTGTACCAGACGATATGCACGTGGTTGTGGAGCTCCTCACATCCGCACATTGTTTACAATCATGGCCACCAGCAGCGAGAGCGATTTGGACCGAGAAAGCGACGATTTCCCCATTAATTTGAGCGAGGATGAAAGATTTGTGGATGAGGAAAGTGAGAATGAAGGACTAGAGGGCAGTGGGAGCGATTCAGGTAGGGAAGATGCTGTGAGAGGCGGGTGGGACCTGATATTCAGCTGGGAATGACTAAAACAGTAAATAAATACAAGACATATATATATACTCTATTAGCCACAACACAACCAGGCTTATATTTAATATGCCACAAATTAATCCCGCATAACAAACACCTCCCCCCTCCCGTCCATATAACCCGCCAATACAACGCAAACACCTGCACAACACACTCAATCCCACAGCCCAAAGTACCGTTCACCTCCCCAAAGTTCATACAGCACATATATTTCCCCAAAGTTACATACGTGACATGCACATAGCGGCACACACGTACGGGCAAGCGATCAAATGTTTGGAAGCCGCAGCTGCATGCGTACTCACGGTACCGCGTCTGCGTATCCAACTCAAAGTCCTCCTGGTAAGAGTCTCTGTTGTCCCAGTTCTCCACAGACCAATGGTAAAGCTTGACTGTCATCTTTCGGGAATGTAAACAATGAAACACCGGCTGTGTTAGCCGGCACAACAGTCAGGGGGTGCATTCTACGGCGGGGGTGCGTTATCCGGCACAACACCTGCCGCAAAGCACCGCTTTCCACCTACAGCTTTCTTCTTTGCTGTCTCCATTGTTCATTGAACAAATTGCAAAAGATTCACCAACACAGATGTCCAGAATACTGTGGAATTTTGCGATGAAAACAGACGACTTAATAGCTGGCCACAATGCTGTCCCAAAATGTCCTCTACAATCCGTGACGTCACGCGAAGGCGTCATCATACCGAGACGTTTTCAGCAGGATATTTTGCGCGAAATTTAAAATTGCACTTTAGTAAGCTAACCCGGTCGTATTGGCATGTCTTGCAATGTTAAGATTTATTATCGATATATAAATTATCAGACTGCGTGGTCGGTAGTAGTGGGTTTCAGTAGGCTTTTAATATTTTTGGCCACTGTAACATTGAATAGTAACACTGTGTTTGAATCCATCCATTTTCTAGAAAAAAATAAAACACTGGACTTAAATAATTGATTCATACATTGGGGAAACAAAGCAACCACTAAGCCGAGGCTTGGCACAGCATAAACTTGGCAAACTCTTCAGGCAAAGACTCAGCCATCTACTTGCACCTCAGAGAGAAACAGCACTCATTTGAGAACAAAAATGTACAGATGCTGGACAGGGAGGACGGATGGTACAAAAAAGGAGTGAGGGAAGCCATCTATGTCAAGGTTGAAAAACCATCCCTGAACAGAGGTGGTGGTCTGTGACACCACTTGTCTCCCACATACAACACTGTCCTTTCAATCATTCCTAAAAGACTGCAATTTAGCCTCCATCAAATAACAGGAGTTAGTAACATTCTGGTCACAGAAGGTGACCAGAATGCCAGTTGTGCCATTTGTTTACAACTAAATGGAATGCTTATTCAGGGGATTCCGACTATTTTGGACTGGAAGTATTCGATCCACAGCGATCGTTCTGCCACACAATACCTCAATGCTAACGAGGGGAAATTACACTTCGACGGCTGTCGTTGGTTTTGACAGTGAGGATTGCGCGTTTGCATTGAAACAGTTGTTTTTCTCACTAGGATAGGGCGAAACCATCCTTGCCCAGGTAGCCCCTCCTGGTTTTGGAGTATACATATTTGGGGTTTTGGCACCAGCCGCTGGACTAGATCTGCCCAATCTAAGTCTATGAGCACAAAGTGATAAAGCCTACTCGGATGAGCGGTGAAACATATTTCAAGACAAACCAAACAGTCCAGTTGCGATCGATTGAATACCCTGAGATGACAATGACCTGGATGAATGAGGACATTCACAGACAGGACTTGATTTGATTTGATTTGAATAATGAATCAAATAAAATGTATTTATTTAGTTGAGGGATTCTTTGAAGTACCACAAGATGGAGCCAACATACTACTAGTGGTATGCAAACCACGGTTTGAGAATCACTGATCTGGAGGATAAGAGCCAGTGAAAAGTGCTGGATTTGGGAGCACATATCAAATATCATACACACTTCTGATTTCATATTTTATATTGAAATCTGTGATCAACTTCCTGGATTGGATTGTGTTCAATCTTAAGAGGTACCACTGTAAACAATTTTAGGATAAATGTGCATTTCCCAGCCATCGATGAGAGTATTTTTTGGGGTCTCTCATGCATGCAAGTGTGCTACACAGCTCTTTAGGCATGCTTATAGTCCATGGAATGTGTCATTAACTCCCCAAAATGAACACATAACTGTACAAAAGGTATCCAGGGGCTAAGTGAAGGGATCACTTTTTAAATGGACCACCCTTGGGCTTGTTTTTTTCCACTCACGGGTCCAAAACAGTCAGATCAATCATCTCTTAGGGCAAGACCATCAACGCCATTGCCAAAGCAGCCCACAATATGCAGCTGTGAGCTCGTCGAGGCCAAGGGGTGGGATTTTGGTTTACAAATCCAGCTCATCCAGATTTTGACTCTATTATCGGGGGGAAAACATGTTGGTTTCAATTTGATCAGGGTTTATAAAACAGCAGAGTTGAGCCATAGCTTTGAGGTCACGAAATTCGCAGTGAGATGTTCAAGTAATTTGGCTTATGCAGTAAATTACAACAGGTAGCATTTTTTTCTCAAGTCACATTATGCTCTTCTGGGTGAATGGAACAAAAAGTATTGTGGAAAGACTGCAATTACGGCTTCAAACTCTATATTTACGTCCATTATTGCATCCACTCGCTGTAATGACCAGGTGGATCAATTGTTGTGTCCATGTAATGACGCCTAAGGGTGATGGGAATTGTAATTTTGCTGCATAAACTGCAAAGGATAAAAGTCAACATGATGACTTTTCTAAATTGTCACAGATCAACAATAGGTCACAAAAATGTAGACTATTTTTTTAAAGTGCATCCCTCACATTTCAGCAGCAATTTTTTAACAGTATATATTCTCAAGGGACAATACTGTAGATATTAAACTTGGATATACTTTGTGTAGTAGCTAAGATTTACTATCTACTGGAAATGTATTGACACACAGCCAGGGATGGGTATTGTTTACTTAACTGATGCTGGTGCCAAATCGGTACATTTATAACAGTGCCCAAAATGGTACTTAAAAACTAAACAACAGACATCTTATAAAATAAAAAAATATTTTTTTATTTATTATTACAGAATGTTGTGACGTGTACTTTAAACAGAATAGTAACTTAACAGCCTCTTTAGGATTTGCAGACTTGTTTGTGATTGTTGCGGCCTATAATGCCTGCATTTGAGGCAGCTTTTTCGGAAAGTTGCAATGTTTTGAGGCTTAAAAAAAAAAAATGTAACATTAAATCTACTTGTGATTTTATGAATTTGCTAGTAATGTTCTGTGTAACGTTAATGTTAAAAAGCACAAGTTATAAACAACAATTGGAAAACAATACAGTATTGCTGTTTTACTCATTTTATACCACAGACGTACAAGTAGACACTAGATGGCAGTAAAAGCACATACTCATATCTCATTGTCAAATTACTGTACTGTTTGAATGACTTATAACTAATATTAGTAATAATTAACTATAATTACAGATTTAAAGAAAAAAGGGAAAAAAATCATCCTTATTGTCCGCTGTCTGCTGTGCTTGCCACAAGTTGCAGACATTCTCTGTGTATGTTTTACGCTTGAAAACGGTTTGTCCATCTGAAACAGTAATTTATGTGCAAACACATTTACCTCCGAACGTTGATAGCAATTGTGAACTGATGAGAGCAATCTATGGCAGTAGTTTTTGTTGGTAAAAGGAGACAGTGAGAGATGACCATCACACTTCCGACATCTATGCTGCCTCTGTTAGGTCTGTATAGTATGTTTCTTAACTGCATTTCCCTGGATACAAAAAAGTTAAATAAATATAATAATACATGTAAACTAGGAGGTAAAGGTTTATACACTACATTACCCAGAGGGCTTAGCGCCGTAGACAAGAACCGGAAGTATGTCTAAGACATGGGTCGGCAACCTTTACCACTCAAAGAGCCATTTTGACCCATTTCACAAAATAAAGATAACAATGGGAGCCACAAAACTCTTTTGAAATTTAAAATGAAATAACACTGCATACAAAGTTTTTTTTTGCTTTGTGCTATGTATAAACCAGGTGTCTCAGACACGCGGCCCGCACCTTAATATGAAAATTTAATGTTAGTGCGGCCCGCGAGTTTTATATGAATGCCGCTTGACAGCATCACACTTGCCAACCCTCTCAATTTTTCCGGGAGACTCCCGAATTTCAGGGCAACTATTCTCTTGCATGTCTGCTTATTTTCACCCAAACAACAATAATAAGGGCGTGCTATGATGGCACTGCCTTAAGCGCCCTCTACAACCTGTACTAACAGCTTACCAGCCCAGTCACATGTTGTATGCGGCTTCTGCAGACACACACAAGTGACTGCAAGGCATACTTGTTCAACAGCCATACAGGTCACACTGAGGGTGCCCGTTTAAACAACTTTAACACTCTTACTAATATGCCACACTGTGAACCCACACCAAACAAGAATGACAAACACATTTCGGGAGAACATCCGCACCGTAACACAACAGAACAAATACCCAGAATCCCATACATCCCTAACTCTTCCGGGCTACATTATACACCCCCGCTACCACCAACCCCAACCCCCCCTCCCCCCGTGCGTCGGTTGAGGTTGGTGGGGTTGGGGGGGGGCGGGGGCGGGGTTTGGTGGTAGCGGGGGTGTATAATGTAGCCCGGAAGAGTTAGGGATGCAAGGGATTCTGGGTATTTGTTCTGTTGTGTTTATGTTGTGTTACAGTGCGGATGTTCTCCCAAAATGTGTTTGTCATTCTTGTTTGGTGTGGGTTCACAGTGTGGCGCATATTTGTAACAGTGTTAAAGTTGTTTATATCACAACCCTCAGTGTAACCTGTATGGCTGTTGACCAAGTATGCCTTGCAGTCACTTACGTGTGCAAGCAAAGGCCGCATACTACATGTGACCGGGCCGGCACGCAGATAGCATGGTGTAAAAGCGGACGCGACGACATGATGTAAAGGACGCTAAAGGCAGTGCTATCACGGCACGCCCTCAATATTGTTGTCCGGGTGAAAATCGGAGAATGTTTGCCCCGGGAGATTTCCGGGCGAGGCACTGAAATCCGGAAACCTCCCGGAAAAATCGGGGGGGTCGGCAAGTATGCAGCTGAGCCGCATCAGAATGATCAAAGAATCGCATGCGGCTCCGGAGCCGCGGGTTGCCGATCCCTGGTCTAAGATAAGCAGTAGGACGACCATTTTGAGGAATAAAGAATTTATATATTGTAACATGTTGCTTCGTCTATACAAGAAACAAACATACGTTTTGATTAGCTATTTGACATGCACGTTTGAGTGCCGCTCGGAGACACATTCCATTGATAAAATTTACGGTGAATGGCCAAAATGTGCGGGAAGTTGCGGGCTTTGATTTAAGTTGCAAAGCCGCACAAAATTCACGGGGATAGATTGAATTGCGTGAATTAGGCGATCGTGTCATTGTGATATCCTGAAGGGACTGATTAAACTACTTTAATATCAAACAGATATAGTTAAGTATTGCAGCAAAACAGGCAGCAATACAAAACCACTTGCTTGTGTTGTAATGTAGTTATTCAGAATTCCGGGGTTCGTGAATGCACATCGTTGGCCGTGACGATTGGTGTATATTAAGGAAATGTTGTGCTGCAAACTTTACAGTTTGGTGAAATGTGAGTACTGCTGTTAGCGTGTTAAGGTCGACAATAAAGTTTTAAAAGAGCATCAGACTCTGACGTTACATTACTGAAAATACGTTAGTATGACTTTCAAGCACATTTTGCGGCTGATTAGGTCTGCATGAATTTGGCACCAAAATAAGGCATCGATCGTTAGGTTTTATTTTTTACGTCCGGTTACTGCCGTTTACGTTGACACCGGTGCCATAATAGGGTTGAGTTTGGGTACGACCCAGCCCTACACTAAGCATGTATTGACTAAATAGCTGGCAACACAAGTGAGTACCAAGAAAACAGTCTCTTGCCTACAGTACAGTCAAGCCTGGTGATGGTGGTGTCATGGTCTAGAGCTGCATGAGTGCTCCGAGCACTGGGGAGCTGCGATTAATTGTGGCAAAATATGAATTTGATTGATTGATTGAAACTTTTATTAGTAGATTGTACAGTACAGTACATATTCCGTACAATTTACCACTAAATGGTAACACCCGAATAAGTTTTTCAACTTGTTTAAGTCGGGGACCACTTTAATCAATTCATGGTAAATTCCACCGCGGCATTGTGAAGCACAGCATGATCCCCTTCCCACGGCAAACATTTTCCAACATTATAATGAACCCGAACACACCTCCAAGATGACTTTAGTTTCGATAATGCCAACACCCTAGCATGCCCAAATTGTCAACATGTAGCATTAGCATGTGATAGTGGGATGTGAGAGTAGTGGGGTCACAGTAAAATGTCCTGTTTTCCCAACCGCTATACAAGCTGTATATTGGCTACACTAAAGTATTTCCAAGTTTCATTTTTGATGGTCCGAAGGAAATAAAAATATGTGGTGTATACTCACCTCTGTGAGATACTGTAAGTGACACAAGCCTTCATCATTTCTCCTGTGACCTCAACATGTCATTTTCTGCCTGGCATGCTCTGCCGAGTGCACCCGACTGGCTAATGCGCAGGTTCCCGACCGCTTCTCGCTTCTTACCTGCGCTCTCGATGAGGCAGCGCAGGTTGCTGCTGCTGCTGCTGCCGTGTGATAAAGCTGGTGCCCCACACCGGGCTGCTGTGACTGGTCCTGAGCCAGCCCACCGGGGGCGACGACGGGTAAGGGTTGCTGCGGAAACCATGGTCAGACTCAGTCTCCGCAGTGAGGGATGAGGCCGAGCTCCCCATCACCACCGGTGATAGGAAGCAAGACGGGATTGTTGGGACCAGCTTAAATTAACTTCCCGTTCGGCTTGTCACAGTTCATGGGAGTTCTTACTCCATTCAAGAAGTTAAGTGCGATAGTTCCTAATTGCCCGTCTTGTTGACTTTAGGCTTTTCTTCACAGTGCCGCTCTTAAGTCCTCCTGCATACTTTCGAACACGCCTCTCCAGTCTGTGCAGGCTCATGCTTTCCTTTCGGTGAACTATGACAAAGCCTTCTTAAAAAAAAACAACGTAGGGTTCACCGAGGCCATCAACAATCGCCTCATAGTCCGTGAAGGCAGTTGCAAACAATCAATAAACAGCATGCAGCTTGACTTACGTCCAGTAAGAGAAAATCAATGTGCTGCATTTCCTGGGGAGGGTAAAATTACAAGCATGACGCCAACTCCTCAAAATCTCATCTTTCAGATATGCGGTCTGGCTAACAGCTGGACTGGAGCGGAAGCACTCGAACGCCACAGCTGCATAGCATCCATCGGCAAATGGGGATAAGGTTTTCCCACGCCTCGGGTATTAACTTGGACCTCTTGAGTACATAAAGAGGAAATGGGCTGCTAATGAAAAAATAACAATGTGGCAAAAAATAAAAAGTCACCGAAATGTATATTCGACCCGGAGTTTCTCACAAACAAGTCGGTCCAGTTGCTCAACTTGTCACAGGACTGGCATGCAAGTGCACTATAAAAATACATGGCTTAAGGGCAGTATAAGCAACTAGCACAAGTGGAAAAAAATAAATAAATAAAAAAGTGGATGGTTTATTGATGCTGTCATTCCATCATGCAGCTTGGCTGTCACGTGATTCCTAATTAATTAGTTTTAAAGAAGTAATAGTCTTGGTGGTACTGTACAGTATGCAGAGTCCGGGGAGCGTGCTGCCCCTGAACGCAACACCCAGCCTGGAGAAAGCGTAACACACACAAAAAAAAACAGTATCCAGGAAGTCAGATCTTACACAATTTCACCTCGGATCTCCTTCAAATATGCATTTAGTTGCCACTTCAAGGCTCCCGTGGTGTTGTAGACGGCAAGGTCTTTAAAAAGAAGACATTCATCGCTCCGGTCTCACGCTGCACGTCGCTTCTTCGAGGTTCTCCTCCAGCCCACGCTGCCTCTCTTAAACGGCTCCACTCGGGTGCTCCCCCGTTGCATAAACGTCTCGTCTCCTTATATTTATCACGCGACGTAATTTTATCCCACGCCATAGGGGAGCAAGTGAACGCGGATGCAATCTCTCTCTCCCAAACAGCGGATTAGCGGAGAGTCAGCAACGCGCATGCGCACTGGCACCACCACCACCAGCAGCAGCAGCAGCAAAAGTGGAAGGTTGCGTTTATGAAATAAATCTCAATATACTGTCGTATGTATATGTTTCACATAACAATAT
This sequence comes from Nerophis lumbriciformis, assembly GCF_033978685.3. NCBI lineage: Eukaryota > Metazoa > Chordata > Actinopteri > Syngnathiformes > Syngnathidae > Nerophis > Nerophis lumbriciformis. Next base: position 191,615 of record NC_084558.2, on the reverse strand, counting down.
CGCATGAACTGGCTATATCGTATCACCAGAAGTGGATATTTGCAATAAAATCTGCATATTGCACATGCACGTACATGCATACAATTAAAAACTGTATTGAATATATGAGTAATTGTGGAGGAGGTGTGTAGAAAGGGTTAACTGGTGATGAGCAGTGCAGTCACCACCATCTTCTACTCAGCTGTCCCTTCACATTACTGAGATAAGCCTTCAAACTTTCCCTTCTCTCCTCTCCTCTCCTCTCTTTCCACTTCACATCACTTTGTTGACCTCCTTCCTAATCTCCCATTCCTTCTCCCAAATCACTGTTCACACTCAAGGAAAGAATGTAACTCACATATTTGTCGATGCATCTTCGCTGCACAGAAAGCGGGTTAAGCACTTATTTCAGTGGAACTCAGCTCAGCTTGTGCCGAAAAAGGGTGCGTTTGTCAGCTAAGTATGACTCTTGCTTCCTTCGTTGAATGTGTTGTTCACAGACAAACCGGTTAAACTGGTAAACCGGCTTCCACGGCTATGACATGTAGGAAAACGTGGACCCAAATACTGTCAGCCTTGTTGTATATGTGAGATACAATAAAATAATCAATCCATGACGCGTTATTCAAGTAAAAAAAAATAAAAAAAATCACCAGAATAAAGGCAACAGATTGCAAGAAAAAATCCAAAATAACCCGAATGCAGCTGAGATAGGCTCCAACACCCCCTGTGACCCAGAAAGGGACAAGCAGTAAAAAATAGATGGATGGATGATAAGAAAAAGTCCTATTGTGACAATAATAAATATGTATTGTTATGCGATTAAAGTCGTACATTTATGGAAGTTAAGTCGTAACATTATGTGAAAATATTATGAATAATTTTAGAAAAACATTAAAAAAGTAATAATATTAAAAGAATGAAGCTACATTATTACAAGAATAAAGTAATGAAATTAATTAATATGTTTTTTGCTATGGTATTAGGAAAATAAAGTTGACATATTATTGGAGAAAAGACGTAACAGACTAAATGAAACATAAAATAGGAATTAGGTTGTAATTTTGAATGATTTATTTTTTATTTTTTATATCACAACAATAAAGTTGTCACAGTACAAGAAAAAAGTACTGTAATCTGAATACATTTGTAATGTTGCATTAATAAAGACAACACAAATGCCGGGCATTAATTTGTAATTCTATTAGGGGGAAAACGTTGAAATATCACGACAATAAAGTGGTGATAGTACAAGAAAAAAATGTAATACAACAACAATAAATATCAGGGTTTCCCCCAGTTTGCCAAGATATATGTGGTGGTGGTGGGGTGGTTGTCATGACGTCATCGTATATTTGCACAATCTGCTATGATGCATTTATTTTCTAAAGAAGGCTAAAAAAAATGTATACATGCATTCCAAAACAAAAGTGTTTTATTATTAATTAGCATTAACATGTATTTTTTTTATATTAACAGTATATCGTTTTGCTCTATTTTTCAATTGTTGTTTATTGTACTGTACTTTGTTAAGAATTTTTCAAGTTACTAGAGACGTTTAGTGACTTTTTCTTTAATAAAAACGACCAGCAACACATCGAGCATCTTTTTCTGGTGTTACTGAAGACTGTACTCGTGTTTAGAGACGCCAATTCTTTTGCTCCAAACAGCGAGCTGCAGCAAGCCTCTACTGTCCCAAAACACTCACTGACGTCACTCTTGCTTTTTTGCTGCTAAGAGCCTTTTCTCCTTAAGAGCCGTCACCGTCCTCTTAATTATTTGTACATTGCACATTTTGTAGTAGGCTGTTCGTGGGTATACCTAAGCATACCCACAATCGGTTTCGGCAGTGCTCTTCCGGTGGTCAAAGCCACATTTTCGGTGCATCACTCGACAAAAGTGCGCAAATAAGAGGATATATATACAGCATATATATCCATTCATACTGTAACGACATGCTGGTTTTTAATGTTTTTGTGTGTGATTGCTGTGAACTGAGAGTGAAGGAGATTGGCAGAGAATGAGGAAGTCTTGCACGTCTGCACGAAGACGGACGTGTGTGCACATTAGGGAATTGGGCCAGTTAGCATAAAATTGGCATTATAAGTTAAAAAGAGTCTCAGACTTAGTGTGACTTCCTCTGGAGGCTACAATACATTATGTAACTTTAATTTGTTTTCACATAAAAAAAACAACACATTTTTGTGTGGTGGCTTTTATTTTGGCGCGGCAGTGCGCCATAATCAATTACATTAAGGGGAAACCATGAATGTGTAATATCACACGAATTAAGGCATGATATCAGAATTATTTTTTTTTAAATGTCAATGTTGATAACATTAATGTGTAGAGGTGGGGAACATATCAATATAGCAATATATCACAATACTTTTGACAATGATATACCGCATTTTTCGGAGTATAAGTCGCTCCGGAGTATAAGCCGCACCGGCCGAAAATGCATAATAAAGAAGGAAAAAAACATATATAAGTCGCACTGGAGTATAAGTTGCATTTTTTGGGGAAATGTATTTGATAAAACCCAACACCAGGAATATACATTTGAAAGGCAATTTAAAATAAATAAAGAATAGTGAACAACAGGCTGAATAAGTGTACGTTATATGAGGCATAAATCACCAACTGAGAACGTGCCTGGTATGTTAACGTAACATATTATGGTAAGAGTCATTCAAATAACTATAACATATAGAACATGCTATGCGTTAACCTAACAATCTGTCACTCCTAATCGCTAAATCCGATGAAATCTTATATGTGTAGTCTCTTACGTGAATGAACTAAATAATATTATTTGATATTTTACGGTAATGTGTTAATAATTTCACACATAAGTCGCTCCTGAGTATAAATCGCACCCGCGGCCAAACTATTAAAAAAACTGCAACTTATAGTCCGAAAAATACGGTATATCACTATCAGTGTTGGGACTAACGCGTTACTAAGTAACGCGTTACTGTAACGCCGTTAGTTTCGGCGGTAACTAGTAATCTAACGCGTTATTTTTTTATATCCAGTAACTCAGTTACCGTTACTACATGATGCGTTACTGCGTTATTTTACGTTATTTTTTAATGTAGTATCGGCTAGAAACAGAAGAAGTGTCGTCCTTCTGTCTCACAAGGAAAAGAAAAGGCGTGCTTTCCTCGACCGAGGAGCGGAGCGCAGGGGAGACGTTCCTCCAGGGCCTATGTACTTCGGGGCTAACACCCTTCACTTTACCCGGCAGTGGGTCTTTACAGCTCCGGACTCGAGGGTGAATGACGAGGCCGGCGGTTTGTTGCAATTTTGTGACTTTATTGGTGTCTTGCACGTAGCCATCCACCAAGCTAGAGCACCTGCACGCATTCACTCTGTTGCGCTCCCTCACCTCTCTCGCCCACTCACTCACTGACGTCACTCACCTCACATGCTGTCATTTCTTAAAGGGCCACACACACACACACACACACACACACGCTACTCTCATAACAACTAAAAAGACATCATGGCGAAGCCAGAAGTCGAAGTTCTTAACATGGATACATTGTCACTACTTTTCTTTTGTCGAGCACAAAGAAAATAACATTTTAGTTAAATGTAAGTTGTGTCTTGGATCAAAGATCCCATCTACTTAAAGTTAAAGTGACAATGATTGTCACACACACACTAGGTGTGGTGAAATTATTCTCTGCATTTGACCCATCACCCTTGATCACCCCCTGGGAGGTGAGGGGAACAGTGAGTAGCAACAGTGACCGCACCCGGGAATACTGCCCAAAACAGCAATTCAAATCTGCTGAAACAGCTACATAAATGTAAATGGGTTATACTTGTATAGCTTTTCTACCTTTTTCAGGAACTCAAAGCGCTTTGACACTATTTCCACATTCACCCATTCACACACACATTCACACACTGATGGCGGGAGCTGCCATGCAAGGCACTAACCAGGACCCATCAGGAGCAAGGTTGAAGTGTCTTGCTCAAGGACACAACGGACGTGACTAGGATGGTAGAAGGTGGGGATTGAACCAGTAACCCTCAGATTGCTGGCACGGCCACTCTCCCAACTTCGCCACGCCACATAAGCAACATGCTTTGACGAAGCTAGTAAAGAGAGACACAGACTCCGATGCCACTTCACCTCCACCTAAGGATATTAACGGAGGCAATGCTAGCCAGGACAACATTGATAGAGCCATTGCAGCGTATGTGCTAGAAGACATGCAGGCTATTTCTACAGTGGAGTCACCCGTTTTCTGGCAGCTAAATAGCATGATACCGGCGTCAAACAACAAATGGCACAGAAAACATGTTCCAAGTACCTGGACAGTGAGTACATAAACATGGAAAGCGAGCTAAAGAAAACACTCCAAACTCTGCCTCTGCTCATCATTGAAGGTACACACTGTCAATTCTCTTATATACTATTTCATTCTAGACTTCTAGAGTGTTTGATTATCACATCACTCTAAATGTATAGACTATAAAGTTCACAAACATAAAGAGGGATGCTAGTGGGCCAGGCCAATCTTTCATTTTCTCTAAACTAAAACTGGGGAAATGTGTAGAGTCTTCTGGGCTTCACTACAGTGTTGATCTCCTGAATACATGATTTTATTTCACAATTCCTTGAGAGAAAAAAAATGCCTGATTAGGCTTTGTGTATGTCATGTGTGCCTTCCTTGGGTGAAGCCAGCTTTACAGCTATGTTGTTATTATGCGGTTTGTTACTTATGTATGTTATGTTGCAGCTATTTCAAATAGTTTTGTCAATTTGTTGTGGCCTGAAATAAATTGGCCCTTTGAAACATATCTTTGTCTTTGTGTGTTGTATGTAGACCACATTGCTTAGCAGAGTTCAGTGATGCAAATGCATGTCAAGTTGATCAACACATTGTATTATTCTCCAGTGCAATAACAGTACTGAAACGAAGGCTAAAAGGGCATTAATGGGAGCCTTAAAAAAAGGAGAAAAAAATAAGTAACTAAATAGTTACTTTTCACAGTAACGCATTACTTTTTGGTGTAAGTAACTGAGTTAGTAACTGAGTTACTTTTGAAATAAAGTAACTAGTAACTGTAACTAGTTACTGGTTTTCAGTAACTAACCCAACACTGATCACTATATTGATGTCGAAATGAGTTCAAATTCCACATAGGAATGGTAATCGAAAACCGGTTCTTGTTCGGAACCGGTTCCCAGTGAATACTTTCCTGGAATCACTTACCATTTTGTCAAGCGATTCTTTTAATGGTTCTTCCGAATGGGGATGACGTCGTTATGCAACGTGCGTATGTTGCAACAAACAGTAATAACATTTTACAAGAAAAGATTGCAACAGCGTTACTTGTAATAACTCTGATCTCATCCCAGCAGCAGTAACGCTAGCACGCCATCTGAATACAACAGGTCCTAACTCACCCCCTATCATGTTAGCGCTATTACTTGTTAAATTTAAATGAATGCCTTTTCATTTACATTAGCATGAGGAGAGACGGATTCTAACTGGCTCCGAGGCGGGCAATACTCGCTCCAGTTCACGTCTGTCGCGAGATGAATGTCACCGAGCAGGGACTAAGTTTGTGGTCAAAAGCTTGCGTATGTTTGCTAAGGTAGACACTCCTAATATTCGGAAGGTGAATGTTCAAATGTAGTCAGAGAAAAGTTGCTTGTTTCCTCCCACCAGATTTTCTCTCAGTCGTTATGTTATACAGGTGAAACTCAAATAATGGGAATATTGTGTACACGTCCATTCATGTCAGCAATTAACTATAAAAGTGAAACTAATCTATGATATCAAGCCCATCCAGCCATCCATTTTCTTCCGCTTTTTCCCTTCCGGGGTCGCGGGGGTTGCTGGAGCCTATCTCAGCTGCATTCAACTCATTACATGCAAAGTGAGATATGTCAAGCTTTTACTATCATTTTGGCTTACACTTTTTGAAACCCCACATTTTCTGAGACTTTCAATTCAAGGTTTTCATAAACTGTGAGCCACAATCATCAAATTTATAACCCAAAAAGGCTTGACATATCTCACTTTGCATGTAATAAGTTATTATCACTTATCACTTTTACTAAGTGTTACATTCTTGTATAATTTCCACATTATTTATTTTGTTAAATTCTACATAAGAATATTTATTTATTATATTTTCATTTTTTTAATTACATTTTTCTTCTTCTGTGCTACGTATGTGACCTCACTGTAGGCTTCGTAAGGCTGTTACTTTTAAACTACCGTATTTTCCGCACTATAAGGCGCACCGGATTATTAGCCGCACCTTCAATGAATTACATATTTCATAACTTTGTCCACCAATAAGCCGCCCCGGACTATAAGCCGCGCCTACGCTGCGCTAAAGGGAATGTCAAAAAAACAGTCAGATAGGTCAGTCAAACTTTAATAATATATTAAAAACCAGCGTTCTAACAACTCTGTTCACTCCCAAAATGTACGCAAATGTGCAATCACAAACATAGTAAAATTCAAAATAGTGCAGAGCAATAGCAACATAATGTTGCTCGAACGTTAATGTCACAACACACAAAATAAACATAGCGCTCACTTTCTGAAGTTATTCTTCATTCGTAAATCCTTCGTCTTCGGTGTCCGAAGTGAAAAGTTGGGCAAATTTACGATCCACTGGCAGATGTTGGCGTCGTCTGGCGCTGCCTCCTCGTCTTAGTGAAGGTGTGTTCGCCTTCTGTCTTCCATTGTTCCCACGCAGTTAGCAGTCTAGCTTCGAATGCCCTGTTGACACCAATATCTAGCGGCTGGAGGTCTTTTGTCAATCCACCCGGAATGACGGCGAGTATTGAATTAAGCGCGTAAGCGTGTCTCTCAATGTGCTGTTATGAGCTAGCAAATATAACAACTACACTACCCAGCATGCAACGATAGTTACGAGCATGCGCGGTAGCCCTGAGAAGCGTTGTTGTATGCTGGGAGTTCGAATGTGGTTATGAGCACGCTGTGAGAAAACGTTGAGAACTCAGTTAACACGCCTCGTCTGCATTATTTATAATTAGACAGACAACACACTTAATAGGAGCCATTTTGGGGTCTTTACATAAACACACAAATGGAAATGAAACGTCACATATCCCAGCATGCACCGCGCGCTTCTTCTACGGGGAAAAAAGATGGCGGCTGTTTACCGTAGTTGCGAGACCTAAACTTTATGAAAATGAATCTTAATATTTATCCATATATAAAGCGCACCGGGTTATAAGGCGCACTGTCAGCTTTTGAGAAAGTTTGTGGTTTTTAGGTGCGCCTTATAGTGCGGAAAATACGGTAAACTAAATTGAGGCGAATCTACCTTTTTCCCCCTCTATTTTCCAAATAAGAGTCAATAAGAGAACTGTTAAGGAACCAAATCGTTAAGCAGAATCGAAAGTAGAATCGGAACCGGAAACATCTTATCAATTCCCATCCCTAATTCCACGAGTGTTGGAGCTGCACACGCACGTCCGTGCGCTTTAGGCACTTAAACATTCAAGAGGTTTCCTTGGCTCCTTGTTAGTGTGCACTGATTTTAGGAATAATGTACACTTCACCGGACATGTAATGAATGTATCACCATGTTGCAGATTAAACATGTTATAATTCCACAAGCGATGGGTTTCAGCAGCACAGGCGCGTAAAAACTAATAAAAAGATTAATTTTGTTCCCGGAGCTGTGTAATTGCAGGCTGGTTTTAAAGATAATGTACATGTCAATGTATGTCTAGTATATCAAAATAAACATTATAATAACAGAGGTGTATTGCCACCAACTCAGCTGTGGCTGCTTTTCCAGCCTTATGATTGAACAAAATGTGCATGACAGCAAGTGTATGCGTTTGTGTGTAGACCAGTGGTTCTTAACCTGGGTTCGATCGAACCCTAGGGGTTCGGTGAGTCGGCCTCAGGGGTTCGGCAGAGCCTCCGCCGCGGAGGTCAAGACACACCCGACTCATCGTGTAAATAAAAACTTCTCCCTGTCGGCATATTATGGATACCCCCAAACAATGTTCCCTCTAATTTTCCATGTGTGAGAGCAAATGCAAAAACTCCTTGAGCATTCGGTGGAGCACATGTGAGCGACGTCAGACGTGCACATGCACTGTGGTCACACCTGCAGCACACCTGTCCCAAGGTTTTATTATTGTAATCAAATGACAGCAGTCATTTCCATGAGATTATTTTCTAATATAAGTGTTTTGGCCCAATTACAATGACTATAACATATTGTTTTTCATGAGCGGTGTACTAGTATTATATGTCTGGGTGGGGTTCCTGCTTTGGAAATAATGTGTACCCCTTTCAGATATCGCATTTAGTTCCCACAAAAACATTCACATGTTGCACAATGAGATGTAAACATGGGATCATGTGTACATTCCTGTAACTTTCTGTTTGTAAAACATATTTTTATTATTATTTATTTAATATAATAACATCGTTTTATGATTATGGTTCGGGTTCGGTGAATGCGCATATGAAACTGGTGGGGTTCGGTACCTCCAACAAGGTTAAGAACCACTGGTGTAGACAGACCGTTTTGAAACCACACTCGTATGGATGGAGATCGTTTTAACCCCGGATATGCGTTTTTGAAACTATACGTGTTCGTGTGGACATGGCCTGAGAGGACGACTTCCGCACCGCCAGGCAGTGGGCAGTTAAGAAATACAGTGGTGTCTCAACTACGAATGTTTTAAGATTAGAGCTGTCTCTCGACTAACTGTTATGCTTTAAGTTACAAGCAAAAAGGTAAGCTACAAGCATCCCTGCCAATAGTTACCGTAGAAAATGTCACAGTGAACCCCGAAAAAAACTGCTGAACCATCTGGTCTTACAAGTAAGCATTAGTTTTAGCTAAAGATTGTTTTGTTTTCCAACCATGTGAAGGAAGAAAGTGAGCATGAAGGACAGCGCTGAAAAGAAGAAGCTGATGATATTCATTGAATTAAAGTAAAAATGTATCAAAAACATGATCAAACATGTCACCAATTAAGAACTAGTAGGTTAAGATATTACTGTAGAGGGCTTTTTTTTTTACATTTAAGTGACAAAACATTTTCTGTACAATTGCAATAAATGGAAATGTATCATTTAAATCAGTGTTTCTTACCTCTAAAGGGCCGCCAACAAATCCGCTATCTGTACTTTTTTACGCAACCTGTGACAGTGGTGAAGCTGTATTTTCATTTGCACTTGCATTGTATTGACAGTTTAGTTAAGAAACATATTCATTATTAATTTTGTTGCATAATTGTATGTACATGTATTTTTGTCAGTTCTTCATGAGTCCTTTCTTAAGCAGTATATTTGGATAGTACTTGTTTTTCTAATCAGCCTGACCAAAGCCTGAAGTTTAGGCAGTGAATAATTACAAATCTTTGTGATTAACACATGGTTTCAAATAGAGATGTCCGATAATATCGGACTGCCGATATTATCGGCCGATAAATGCTTTAAAATGTAATATCGGAAATTATCGGTATCGGTTTCAAAAAGCAAGATTCATGACTTTTTAAAACGCCGCTGTACGGAGTGGTACACAGACGTAGGGAGAGGTACAGAGCGCCAATAAACCTTAAAGGCACTGCCTTTGCGTGCCAGCCTTATCACATAAGTGGCCTAGTGGTTAGAGTGTCCGTCCTGAGATCGGTAGGTTGGGAGTTCAAATCCCGGCCGAGTCATACCAAAGACTATAAAAAATGGGACCCATTACCTCCCTGCTTGGCACTCAGCATCAAGGGTTGGAATTGGGGGTTAAATCACCAAAATGATTCCCGGGCGCAGCCACCGCTGCTGCCCACTGCTCCCCTCACCTCCCAGGGGGTGATCAAGGGTGATGGGTCAAATGCAGAGAATAATCTCGCCACACCTAGTGTGTGTGTGACAATCATTGGTACTTTAACTTTAACTTTAACTTTAATATCTACGGCTTTTCACACACAAGTGAATGCAAGGCATACTTGATCAAAAGCCATACAGGTCACACTGAGGGTGGCCGTATAAACAACTTTAACACTGTTACAAATATGCGCCACACTGTGAACCCACACCAAACAAGAATGACAAACACATTTCGGGAGAACATCCACACCGTAACACAACATAAACACAACAGAACAAATACCCATAACCCTTTGCAGCACTAACTCTTCTGGGACGCTACAATATACACCTCCCCGCTACCCCCCACCTCAACTCAATAAAATCATTGACTATGATCAAAATCAAGAGTAAGATTACTAATTTAGTGTTAATATTTGAGTGGGCCCAGGGGTCAAAAAGGTTAAGAACCCCCGATTTAAATAACATTATTTTTTGGCTGTGTTTGTCCAATGAATTATTACTGTCTGGTGTACATACCGGTATATACAACTTTTATTTTAAGATTTATTTTAAATGTATCAGCGAACTATTGGATGTAGAATGTTGCAATATATCACCAAATAACAATACTGTATTGTATATCATGACATTGTGATACGAATCATATGGTGAAGTCCTTTCATAGCCCCAGTTCTAGTGCTTCAAAAAAAGTCTTAATGTCATCTTAATAAAATTGTTACAAGAAGGTTAGTTTTTAAGAAGAAAGTGCTAATTCTTTGAGGAAAAAAGGCATCATATAGGGGGGGAAATACATTTTGAAGATAAGGCTGTAATATTATCATCACTACATTAATTAATTTGTTTTTACAATTGAACGAGAATGAAGTCATAATGTTATGAGGGAAAAATATCCAGTGTGAAAAAACATGAATTTTATGAGACTAGTTAAAGTTACAAGAAAAAACGTGTTAATTTACAAGAATATAATCACAACATTACAAGCTTAAACATGTTTAGTTGAGGACTGTTGAGCATCGGCCTATTAGGTCCCATTTTATAGGAGCAGTTTTAGTTGATGCGAGGAAATATTACAGGACATAAACCACCGCTTTCTTGTTTGATTATGTCAGCAGAGGAGCTTCTTGCAAACATTTTAAGATATTAGCCGGTTAACACATGGCAGATCTCCAGAGAGAGACAGCAGCTGTTGGTGTCAGAGCGTTGCGTTTAGATGCGTGGGGATTTTGACATTCACTTATTAAATTAGAACTTTTTTCCATCGTAATATGTCATTTGTTGACTTTGTTCGTTTGTTTCTTATCCATTTCCTGGATGTGTAGAGAGCATATTTGCATGCATTGATTGCTTCACTGGAAGCGAGGGAAACACATTGACAACTCTTAACTGTAACTCTTTTGTTCATGGCGCACCTGTCCGAGGGACACCTGTCTCTATGAATAGAGCAGCTGTGCAATGCTAACAGTAGGAGAAAGATTAGATTCCATTCGGGGATAGTGAGGAAACGTGTCAAGTTCCCCCGACTAACTTCCGTTTTGTTCCATGAACAGTCAACATTTTGCTTATGCAAATGTTTTGGAGGGTTTCTATGGGTTTTTGCCATTTGCATTATTTGCCTTTTCTGTTTGATTCTTGTTCTTGCAGCATTTTCCTGTTGAATTTGTGCGTTTTTGGTTTTGGATCAGTTCTATTCAGGCTCCAGTACTCTGGAATGCCCTCCTGGATAACAGTTAGAGATGTTACCTCAGTAGAAGCATTTACGTCCCATCTTAAAACTAATTTGTATACGCTAGCCTTTAAATAGATCCCCTTTTAGACCAGTTGATCTGCCGTGTCTTTTCTGCTCTGCCCCCCTCTCCTGCGTGGATAAGTTATTAGGTGACCACAGATGATGCGCTAGCTGTTCAAAGTCGGGACCCGGGGTGGACCACTCATCTGTGCATCAGTTGGGGACATCTCTGCACTGCTGACTTGTCTCCACTCAAGATGATCTCCTGCTGGCCCCACTATGGACTGGAATCTCACACTATTAACTAGAACCACTCGAAATCCATTGCGGTCCCCTCCAAGGTTTCTTGTTGTATCCCATTGGGTTGAGCTTTTTCTTGCCCTGATGTGGGATCTGAGTCGAGGATGTCGTTGTGGCTTGGGCAGCCCTTTGAGCCACTTGTGATTTAGGGCTATATAAGGCTATGTCTACACTAACCCCTTAAACAAATAATTATTTAGCCTAAGCCACACTAAACTATCGTTTAATGTCCCTCTCCTTGGACAATTTTTTACACGGGTAAGTGCGCCGTGTATTTCTTGAATCTCCGGCTCTTAGCTTTGTATGGACTCATTGATCTTTTACAAACTGAGTTCGGAGAGGAAGTGACGCCAGAAAGACCGCGCCCCACACAGGAAGTGACGTCAGAAAAAACACGCCACAGCCAGCTTCATAATAAAGCGGTTTCGTAACTCGGAGGTAACCACTGGAAATATGGAAGCGAGTCATCCAGACATGCCCGTGTTTCTCCTTCTTCTACCTCTACAGACGCTTGTGGAAATCACACATGAATACCTTAAGAGAAAGCGATTGCAGCTATTTGGGGTACAACACTTCTCAGACGGCAAGAGAACTTTCCATTGTCCGGGTCAGCTGTGATTCTACTTACCAAAAAACTTTGTCCATTTGTCGAAGGAGAGGCAACAAGAATGCGGGCTTCCGTGGATGTGATAAAAAAAAGTATTGTATTACCTGGCCGTCGAGGGAAGACTACGGAAAACGGCAAATGCTTTTGGACTAGCAAAGCAGACTGTATCAGTTATTGTCCGCCATGTATGTCGCAGACTCAACGTCTAGGTCCAGAGTATATAAAGTCACCAAAAACGAATGAACAATGAAGGTGAAGGCAAAAGAGTGAGGAGTGTCCTGACCAGATATTTAGATCCCGAGATTGATTGTTGTAAAATGTTCTTTTACGTGTTTATTAAAAATGGTATTAATTTATGATGGCTCAGGTGTGATTCACTACAATAGGGCCCTACAGCACACTGGATTCCATTTAATTGAAATACCACAACACTGGATATTGTTCAGATAAGTTAAATTTAAGAACTTGCACACAAAGCAACACTGGAGGTGACTATGACGTGCGCATTTTCCGCGCATGCGTACTAGGTCGCGTTGCGCCGGCGGACGGCGGGGGGAGAGGGTCTTAAAAGGTGGCATTGTTGTGTGTGGACACGGAGAAGGTTAGGTGGGATTTACCCTGGATAAACTTATGTACACAGGGCCTAAATAAACTTTGATTGATTGGGCGTTTGGAGCTTGCTGCATATTTGCCCCTATTGGCCTTGGACACCAGTCTTGGGTGTACCCCGCCTCTCCCCCGCATAGTCAACTGGGTTAGGTTCCAGTGTAACCGGTGGTCTATTCCTCTGCGTTGTGTGAATTTTATGGAACACGGCCGACACCATGAGTTGATGCTCAGCCGCAGTTTACTGATAATACACAGAATACAATTGTTGTCGATAATCTGCCATCGTCGAGCCCCTCTCCCGTTGTCGTAGACAAAAGGGCGGAGTTACGTACGACAGTGAAATAAAAACATACCTGATATTACACAGAATACAATTATTGTCAATAATGTTCTGCCATCGTCGAGCTCTTACACAAATATAATAATGAACAAGAAAGTGAACTTAAGTTCTTAACAAGACAATACATTTTCTGTCGTCCCATGGACGCATACCTCTCCCGTTATCATAGACCAGGGGTCGGCAACTCAAAATGTTGAAAGAGCCATATTGGACCAAAAATACAAAAACAAATCTGTCTGGAGCCGCAACAAATTAAAAGCCATATTACATACAGATAGTGTGTCATGAGATATACATTGAATTGAGATGACTTAAAGGAAACTAAATGACCTCAAATATAGCTACAAATGAGGCATAATGATGCAATATGTACATATAGCTAGCCTAAATAGCATGTTAGCATCGATTAGCTTGCAGTCTTGCAGTGGCCAAATATGTCTGATTAGCACTCCACACAAGTCAATAACATCAACAAAACTCACCTTTGTGCATTCATGCACAACGTTAAAAGTTTGGTGGACAAAATGAGACAGAAAAAGAAGTGGCATAAAACACGTCCTCGAAAGTCGGAGAAAGTTATACATGTAAACAAACTACGGTGAGTTCAAGGACCGCCAAAATTAGTAGGTCATAACGGCGCTCGCCAAATACTTGAGTCAGTGAAGCATGTTTAATATAAACAATGTGTTTTATAACAATTAGGGAGGTTTGTGTCATGTTTGTCCTCCTACAGAAACCATATTAAAACAAAAAAAAACATTTTTTTCCCTCATCTTTGTCCATTTTTCATACATTTTTGAAAAAGCTCCAGAGAGCCACTAGGGCGGCGCTAAAGAGCCGCATGCGGCTCCAGAGCCGCGGGTTGCCGACCCCTGTCATAGACAAAAGGGAAGTTGGAAGGTGTGTCCAACGCATATAAAAAGACAGGTGTCACAGTAATTATTGCAGTAGAAGGGACAACAAGACAATGGTTCCACATGGACAAAACATCGAACAATATTCAGGTATTTACATCTAACTTACACATTTTGTGTAATTATAACAATAATAAAACATTATAAAATACGTTATTTACAAGACATACAGGTAAAAGCCAGTAAATTAGAATATTTTGAAAAACTTGATTTATTTCAGTAATTGCATTCAAAAGGTGTAACTTGTACATTATATTTATTCATTGCACACAGACTGATGCATTCAAATGTTTATTTCATTTAATTTTGATGATTTGAAGTGGCAACAAATGAAAATCCAAAATTCCGTGTGTCACAAAATTAGAATATTACTTAAGGCTAATACAAAAAAGGGATTTTTAGAAATGTTGGCCAACTGAAAAGTATGAAAATGAAAAATATGAGCATGTGCAATACTCAATACTTGGTTGGAGCTCCTTTTGCCTCAATTACTGCATTAATGCGGCGTGGCATGGAGTCGATGAGTTTCTGGCACTGCTCAGGTGTTATGAGAGCCCAGGTTGCTCTGATAGTGGCCTTCAACTCTTCTGTGTTTTTGGGTCTGGCATTCTGCATCTTCCTTTTCACAATACCCCACAGATTTTCTATGGGGCTAAGGTCAGGGGAGTTGGCGGGCCAATTTAGAACAGAAATACCATGGTCCGTAAACCAGGCACGGGTAGATTTTGCGCTGTGTGCAGGTGCCAAGTCCTGTTGGAACTTGAAATCTCCATCTCCATAGAGCAGGTGAGCAGCAGGAAGCATGAAGTGCTCTAAAACTTGCTGGTTGACGGCTGTGTTGACCCTGGATCTCAGGAAACAGAGTGGACCGACACCAGCAGATGACATGGCACCCCAAACCATCACTGATGGTGGAAACTTTACACTAGACTTCAGGCAACGTGGATCCTGTGCCTCTCCTGTCTTCCTCCAGACTCTGGGACCTCGATTTCCAAAGGAAATGCAAAATTTGCATGGTTGGGTGATGGTTTGGGGTGCCATGTCATCTCCTGGTGTCGGTCCACTCTGCTTCCTGAGATCCAGGGTCAACGCAGCCGTCTACCAGCAAGTTTTAGAGCACTTCATGCTTCCTGCTGCTGACCTGCTCTATGGAGATGGAGATTTCAAGTTCCAACAGGACTTGGCGCCTGCACACAGCGCAAAATCTACCCGTGCCTGGTTTACGGACCATGGTATTTCTGTTCTAAATTGGCCCGCCAACTCCCCTGACCTTAGCCCCATAGAAAATCTGTGGGGTATTGTGAAAAGGAAGATGCAGAATGCCAGACCCAAAAACGCAGAAGAGTTGAAGGCCACTATCAGAGCAACCTGGGCTCTCATAACACCTGAGCAGTGCCAGAAACTCATCGACTCCATGCCACGCCGCATTAACGCAGTAATTGAGGCAAAAGGAGCTCCAACCAAGTATTGAGTATTGTACATGCTCATATTTTTCATTTTCATACTTTTCAGTTGGCCAACATTTCTAAAAACCCCTTTTTTGTATTAGCCTTAAGTAATATTCTAATTTTGTGACACACGGAATTTTGGATTTTCATTTGTTGCCACTTCAAATCATCAAAATTAAATGAAATAAACATTTGAATGCATCAGTCTGTGTGCAATGAATACATATAATGTACAAGTTACACCTTTTGAATGCAATTACTGAAATAAATCAAGTTTTTCAAAATATTCTAATTTACTGGCTTTTACCTGTAGTTGACCCTGTTACACCAGCTTACCTGCCTTAAGCGGTACAGAATGTTGATTGAAAATGTCTGAAACACCTATAAAAGACTCTCCTGTACACAATATTGTGCAGTGTTGCACTGAAGTTAGCAGCAGATACAAGCCTCATGATGATCTGACCTTTGACCCCGACCTGCAAAAGGGCTAACGTGACACCTGCAAACATTTTAAACCAAATTCTTCTGAGAATTAGTAGGGGAATTAAATCAAAGCAGCCTCACATAATCGGTCTATTTTCGGACAAACCCAGGGAATGGTGCCAGTGACACCAACATTAGCTTGACAGCATAGCCAGCTGAGGCGCCGGGCACCTTGTAAACAAAGACGCCACACACGAACGAAGCGCAAAAAAAACGAAGTTAACTCCACGGAGAAGAGGCAAATATAAGACATCCTCACCTCAAGCGGAACCAAAAGGGCAGATGAGTTCCGTCTTTGTCGCCGCCGTGCTAACTTTTAACGTCCATGGAGAGGTTAAGTTGTTCCCGCGTCGTGCAGCGGCCAAAAGGAACTTTCCCTGCGTTAGCTCGGCATTCTCCGCTTGCCAAACATATCCCAGACATCTGTGTCAAACGATTAGGTTTTCTTTTTTTTCTTTTTTTTTAACAAAACGTCAGGTCGTAAAAGTAGCGGATGAGATAGCGCCGCTTTACCTCCACAACAGTCTCAGTAGGAAGCGGAATCACCACTGAGCACAGTTCTTCAAGAAGATAGTGCGACAAATGCGTAGAGTTGGATATATTCCCCAAGAGACGGTACGTAAAGTACGTAAAAAGTAATGTAGAATACCAGATAAGAAAACTACAATTCCCGTGTTCAGCATAAGCGGTCACCATGAGGATATCCGGCATCGTCTTTGCTAAAATATAGATTTCATAAATTGTTTTGGATTCATTATGACATTAATTATGTTATTTTCTTATACATCTCATATTTCGTTGAATAAAAAATACAAATAACCCTAATTTTCGTTCGCTCATTCACAAGATGAATTTCTGACCTTTTACTGCCATCTAGTGTCCGGAAGTATGAACCAACAAAATTGACAAGCACAATGTAACAAGGCAACAGTTACACACAAAAACTAGACATGATAATAATATCCATCCATCCATTTTTCTGCCGCTTCTCCCTTTCGGGGTGGCTGGGGGTGCTGGAGTCTATTTTTAAAATTAATATAATTATTTTACATTAACTATGTTGTTGGATTTCTTATCTTGACTTATGTTTCATGTATTTACTGTATCTACTTAATGATGCTCCTATACTACTACTGTACTACAGTACTAATGTTAACAATAATACAGTACTCCTACATGTACTAATAAAATTATTTGTTAAAAATTAATGTTACAATTTAAAATGAAAGGTGCTGACAAGTAATATATTTTCATATTATTGAATGATTTTGGGGCGTCACGGTGGAAGAGGGGTTAGTGCATCTGCCTCACAATACGAAGGTCCTGAGTAGTCTTGGGTTCAAAACCGGGCTCGGGATCTTTCTGTGTGGAGTTTGCATGTTCTCCCCGTGACTGCGTGGGTTCCCTCCGGGTACTCCGGCTTCCTCCCACCTCCAAAGACATGCACCTGGGCATAGGTTGATTGGCAACACTAAATTGGCCCTAGTGTGTGAATGTGAGTGTGAATGTTGTCTGTCTATCTGTGTTGGCCCTGCGATGAGGTGGCGACTTGTCCAGGGTGTACCCCGCCTTCCGCCCGATTGTAGCTGAGATAGGCTCCAGCGCCCCCCCGCGACCCCAAAAGGGAATAAGCGGTAGAAAATGGATGGATGGATGAATGATTTTGATACCACACAATATTATTTTTGTTATTATATTTATACAGCTCTTAATACTGACACTACTCTTACAACTAATGTTAATAATAATATTTCTACAACTTATACTACTAATAATTGTTGCTTTTTTATTTTTATTCTATTGTAATATTTTTCTATTTTGTTTCCATTTATACCTCCATTATTTACTTTTTGCTTTTTAAATTCGATCTCAATTCTGTACACTGCTGCTGGAATTTTAATTTTCCTGAGGGAACTCTCCTGAAGGAATCAATAAAGTACTATCCATCTATCTATCTATCTATCTATCTATCTATCTATCTATCTATCTATCTATCTATCTATCTATCTATCTATCTAATTAGAAATGCTGTGTATATTTTTTGAATTTCTATAGAAATAGAAAACAAATGAGACGTGGATAATGAAAACACTAATACTAAACTATTACTAAAAAGATTAATAATACTAATAAAACAATACTTGCGGTATTACTACTACAAATAATAATTGTATAACTAAAAAAATATATAAAATAGAAATAATAAAATATTTTTTTATTTAATTGAATCATTTTGGTTTTTGACTATATTATTTGTTTTATTATACAGGTAAAAGCCAGTAAATTAGAATATTTTGAAAAACTTGATTTATTTCAGTAATTGCATTCAAAAGGTGTAACTTGTACATTATATTTATTCATTGCACACAGACTGATGCATTCAAATGTTTATTTCATTTAATTTTGATGATTTGAAGTGGCAACAAATGAAAATCCAAAATTCCGTGTGTCACAAAATTAGAATATTACTTAAGGCTAATACAAAAAAGGGATTTTTAGAAATGTTGGCCAACTGAAAAGTATGAAAATGAAAAATATGAGCATGTACAATACTCAATACTTGGTTGGAGCTCCTTTTGCCTCAATTACTGCGTTAATGCGGCGTGGCATGGAGTCGATGAGTTTCTGGCACTGCTCAGGTGTTATGAGAGCCCAGGTTGCTCTGATAGTGGCCTTCAACTCTTCTGCGTTTTTGGGTCTGGCATTCTGCATCTTCCTTTTCACAATACCCCACAGATTTTCTATGGGGCTAAGGTCAGGGGAGTTGGCGGGCCAATTTAGAACAGAAATACCATGGTCCGTAAACCAGGCACGGGTAGATTTTGCGCTGTGTGCAGGCGCCAAGTCCTGTTGGAACTTGAAATCTCCATCTCCATAGAGCAGGTCAGCAGCAGGAAGCATGAAGTGCTCTAAAACTTGCTGGTAGACGGCTGCGTTGACCCTGGATCTCAGGAAACAGAGTGGACCGACACCAGCAGATGACATGGCACCCCAAACCATCACCCAACCATGCAAATTTTGCATTTCCTTTGGAAATCGAGGTCCCAGAGTCTGGAGGAAGACAGGAGAGGCACAGGATCCACGTTGCCTGAAGTCTAGTGTAAAGTTTCCACCATCAGTGATGGTTTGGGGTGCCATGTCATCTGCTGGTGTCGGTCCACTCTGTTTCCTGAGATCCAGGGTCAACGCAGCCGTCTACCAGCAAGTTTTAGAGCACTTCATGCTTCCTGCTGCTGACCTGCTCTATGGAGATGGAGATTTCAAGTTCCAACAGGACTTGGCGCCTGCACACAGCGCAAAATCTAACCGTGCCTGGTTTACGGACCATGGTATTTCTGTTCTAAATTGGCCCGCCAACTCCCCTGACCTTAGCCCCATAGAAAATCTGTGGGGTATTGTGAAAAGGAAGATGCAGAATGCCAGACCCAAAAACGCAGAAGATTTGAAGGCCACTATCAGAGCAACCTGGGCTCTCATAACACCTGAGCAGTGCCAGAAACTCATCGACTCCATGCCACGCCGCATTAACGCAGTAATTGAGGCAAAAGGAGCTCCAACCAAGTATTGAGTATCGTACATGCTCATATTTTTCATTTTCATACTTTTCAGTTGGCCAACATTTCTAAAAATCCCTTTTTTGTATTAGCCTTAAGTAATATTCTAATTTTGTGACACACGGAATTTTGGATTTTCATTTGTTGCCACTTCAAATCATCAAAATTAAATGAAATAAACATTTGAATGCATCAGTCTGTGTGCAATGAATAAATATAATGTACAAGTTACACCTTTTGAATGCAATTACTGAAATAAATCAAGTTTTTCAAAATATTCTAATTTACTGGCTTTTACCTGTAATTACTTCATTTATGCATCTTGAAAAATATAATTGCTAATATAACAATAACAGCTAAAATAACTATTATCAGTCAATATTTTTTTCTTCACTTCTCTAGAAATGTATATGTAATTAGGATAACGTGTTATTTTGCATGTGAAACTTGTGTGATGGTGGATTATCTCCTAATGCTGGTGTCAGGCGTGTTGTTTGAACCGGGATTAGCTCTGTTGGGCCACTACAGTCACCCTGGAGGACTTCAAACGTCCCATTAGGATGATTGTCATTTGCACAATAATTCATCATAATTGACTTTGTCGAATATAAAACACAGTCGGGGAGGAAAAAAAAAAGTACATTCCCAGGTTTTTAATCATCATAACAACACTCTGCCATCAATCAGCAGACACAAACCATGCACCGCTTGGGGTTGGCGTGATTTATCCACCGTGGGCGCTCGAAACGGGCGGGGCGGAGCATCCTCTCGTAGAAGCGAACACAAACCTGGGCGGAGATTACCACCCGGGCCACCCCACATGACGCGCGGTGCTTTGCCGGACTCTCGGTCGAGCGGTCTGTTATACTGCGGAGGGAAAAAAAGTTTGCAAAAACTCTCTGGAAGTTATCCGTGTGACCTCGTTGACGGGATTTCATCCGAAACAAGAAGCTTTGGAGGGAAGAGTCGCTGTAAAAACAAGGTAGGAACATGTAAGCGTGCACCTTCTTTTGTTGCTTGTGCACTTGTTGCTCGCCGGGGACGCTTAACAAACACACCCCGGTGATATACTTTCACTTCTTTTAAAAAATACTCCCGATTAAAAAGTTGCAAACTAACTCTCCGTTTTCTTTATGTGCGTGTGGTTGCGTACACACTGTTGTCATGACAATGCTAGGGGAAACCGAGCGAGGAGGCACGTTGTGTGAGGGTACACAAAAGACACCAAGTTGAGTGTGCAAACAACCCCCCCAGAAAAGTTCATTTTCTTTGCTCTATGATGGGACTTGTGTGTTGTTTTCCCCTGGCAAAAACGGAAAGAAGAGTACTGTGACGGGGTGGAAGGTCAGGAGGATATGTCCAAAAAGGTGTGTCCTGTGTTTATATGAGGCCTTTTGTGACCCAGCTATAGCCAGGAAAGGGATGCTTTTTAGTTGTTTTATAGCCAGCACACATGTGCAGCTGACATGGCTTCCACAATGGAGAGTGAGCCACACAATTGTCCAAGGAGGGGAACAGGAAAATTGTGTGTGTGTGTGTGTGTGTGTGCAGCTGCTGATGTCATCCATGCAACAAGTTACACACTAGAGATGCGCGGTTTGCGGACACAACCGCGGAGTCCGCGGATCGGGCGGATGAAATTAAAAACAATAAGATTTTATCCGCTCGCGGGTCGGGTCGGGCGGATTAATTAGATATATTTTTTATTTTTTTTATTTTTTTTTGCGGGTAGCAGTTAAACCAATTCGGAAATATATATACCGTATTTTCCGCACTATAAGGCGCACCGGATTATTAGCCGCACCTTCAATGAATTACATATTTCATAACTTTGTCCACCAATAAGCCGCCCCGGATTATAAGCCGCGCCTACGCTGCGCTAAAGGGAATGTCAAAAAAACAGTCAGATAGTTCAGTCAAACTTTAATAATATATTGAAAACCAGCGTTCTAACAACTCTGTCCCAAAATGTACGCAAATGTGCAATCACAAACATAGTAAAATTCAAAATGGTGTAGAGCAATAGCAACATAATGTTGCTCGAACGTTAATGTCACAACACACAAAATAAACATAGCGCTCACCTTCTGAAGTTATTCTTCATTCGTAAATCCTTCGAATTCTTCGTCTTCGGTGTCCGAATTGAAAAGTTGCGCAAGCGTGGTATCCAAAATGGCCGGTTCCGTCTCGTCGAAGTCATCGGAGTCAGTGTCGCTGTTGTTCTGTGAATCCTGCCTTCCGGAAAGCTCGGACCACAGTTGTGACCGAAATATCTGCCCAGGCATTTACGATCCACTGGCAAATGTTGGCGTATGTCGTCCGGCGCTGTCTGCCCGTCTTAGTGAAGGTGTGTTCGCCTTCGGAGCTGTGTGAAAAAAGCCACCCGGCCTCTTCGCGTAAACTTCCCTTAACCACTCGCTCATCTTTTCTTCATCCATCCATCCCTTCGAGTTAGCTTTTATGATGACGCCGGCTGGAAAGGTCTCTTTTGGCAAGGTCTTCCTTTTGAATATCACCATGGGTGGAAGTTAGCATGGCAAGCTAGAACCACAGTGAAGGATGACTTCTCATTCCCTGTGGTGCGAATATTCACCGTACGTGCTCCCGTTCCACAGTGCGGTTCACAGGAATATCAGTTGCTGTGAAATACGGTAGTAATCCGTGTGCGGATGGAGAGATTGCGTCTTTTTATGAACCGGATCCTTGTCCTTTGTAGGAGCCATTTTGTGGTCTTTACAGATGTAAACAGGAAATGAAACGTACGGTGATATCCGCGCGTTTTTTCTACTTCTTCCGGGGGCGGGTGGTTGCTTACAGTAGAAGAAGAAGCGCTTCCTGTTCTATGGGGGCGGGTGCTTTCCTTGGCGGTTGCTTGCGTAGAAGAAGAAGCGCTTCCTGTTCTACCGGGAAAAAAGATGGCGGCTGTTTACCGAAGTTGCGAGATCGAAACTTTATGAAAATGAATCGTAATAAAGCGCACCGGGTTATAAGGCGCACTGTCAGCTTTTGAGAAAATGTGTGGTTTTTAGGTGCGCCTTATAGTGCGGAAAATACGGTACATAGTTAAATGTTGTTACCCACATACGAAAAACGAGCAGGCACCTGCTGCATATGCCACAACAGAAGAAAAAAAAAAGAAAAGAGATGGACACTTTTACGGAGCGGAGAAGGGACGCCTCGCCGGGGTCCGGGACCGAGGCCCCTTCCCCCGAGAGGGCCCCACCGGGAGCCGTAGCTGAGGCGATCCGCGAGAAGGGCCCGACGCACGTCCAGGGTCACTACCGCGCCCACCGCACCGACACCCCGCCTCGTCCGCTTTCGCAGTGCGCTCACGAAAGGGGTGGGGCTCACCCTGGTTGATATAGAGAGCAGGACGGTGGCCATGGAGTTTCATTTAAGGTTTGTGATAAACCATCAAACTCATTCGTTAAAAGGACTCTATAGTAATATAAAGCAAATTTTTCTGGACATTATCATGCAAGAAAAGTTTATTTTTGGGATCGCGATCACCGCGTAATGATTTTTAAAGGTTGCATTACATTATTAACTGTCCCATGTGATCAGCCAGTGCGATTGGAAGTCCATGCTCAATTATTGCCTCCGTAAATAAAACTTCGGCATTTATCACATCCAAAGAATCTGTTTGGGCGACGAAAAACGTTGAAAGTTTTCCACTTGTATCGCTAGCAACGGCATTAGACTTGTGTTTTTTTGTCCCAACGTGGTCTTTTACATCGCTAATTCCTCCGTGTCCGATCGAAAAATCTTGTCTGCACAAGGTGCAATTCGCGTAGTTTTCACCCTTTTTTTTTTTTTAATTAATATTAGATATATAACAACGGGCGGATGGCGGGCGGGTGCAGTTCTGATCAAACGTTACATCGGGTGGATGGCGGATGGTTGACGACTTTCTGACGCGGTTGCGGATGAAATAAATTGCCTATCCGCGCATCTCTATTACACACATACTGTACATTAAAAAGCATATTAATCATCTCCACATGACTTAGCACGAGTTTGCATTTGTTTCCCATAGTGCCTTAAAGGCCTACTGAAATGCGATGTTCTTATTTTAAACGGGGATAGCAGGTCCATTCTATGTGTCATACTTGATCATTTCGCGATATTGCCATATTTTTGCTGAAAGGATTTAGTAGAGAACATCGACGATAAAGTTCGCAACTTTTGGTCGCTGATAAAAAAAGCCTCGCCTGTACCGAAAGTAGCAGACGAGTTGCGTGACGTCACAGGTTGTGGAGCTCCTCACATCTGCACATTGTTTACAATCATGGCCACCAGCAGCGAGAGCGATTCGGACCGAGAAAGCGACGATTTCCCCATTAATTTGAGCGAGGATGAAATATTCGTGGATGAGGAACGTGAGAGTGAAGGACTAGAGGGCAGTGGGAGCGATTCAGATAGGGAAGATGCTGTGAGAGGCGGGTGGGACCTGATATTCAGCTGGGAATGACTAAAACAGTAAATAAACACAAGACATATACAGGTAAAAGCCAGTAAATTAGAATATTTTGAAAAACTTGATTTATTTCAGTAATTGCATTCAAAAGGTGTAACTTGTACATTATATTTATTCATTGCACACAGACTGATGCATTCAAATGTTTATTTCATTTAATTTTGATGATTTGAAGTGGCAACAAATGAAAATCCAAAATTCCGTGTGTCACAAAATTAGAATATTACTTAAGGCTAATACAAAAAAGGGATTTTTAGAAATGTTGGCCAACTGAAAAGTATGAAAATGAAAAATATGAGCATGTAAAATACTCAATACTTGGTTGGAGCTCCTTTTGCCTCAATTACTGCGTTAATGCGGCGTGGCATGGAGTCGATGAGTTTCTGGCACTGCTCAGGTGTTATGAGAGCCCAGGTTGCTCTGATAGTGGCCTTCAACTCTTCTGCGTTTTTGGGTCTGGCATTCTGCATCTTCCTTTTCACAATACCCCACAGATTTTCTATGGGGCTAAGGTCAGGGGAGTTGGCGGGCCAATTTAGAACAGAAATACCATGGTCCGTAAACCAGGCACAGGTAGATTTTGCGCTGTGTGCAGGCGCCAAGTCCTGTTGGAACTTGAAATCTCCATCTCCGTAGAGCAGGTCAGCAGCAGGAAGCATGAAGTGCTCTAAAACTTGCTGGTAGACGGCTGCGTTGACCCTGGATCTCAGGAAACAGAGTGGACCGACACCAGCAGATGACATGGCACCCCAAACCATCACCCAACCATGCACATTTTGCATTTCCTTTGGAAATCGAGGTCCCAGAGTCTGGAGGAAGAC
Organism: Nerophis lumbriciformis; assembly: GCF_033978685.3. Classification (NCBI taxonomy): domain Eukaryota; kingdom Metazoa; phylum Chordata; class Actinopteri; order Syngnathiformes; family Syngnathidae; genus Nerophis; species Nerophis lumbriciformis. The sequence goes on along the minus strand of NC_084558.2, from coordinate 166,494 downwards.
AGGAGAGGCACAGGATCCATGTTGCCTGAAGTCTAGTGTAAAGTTTCCACCATCAGAGATGGTTTGGGGCGCCATGTCATCTGCTGGTGTCGGTCCCTTTTGAATGCAATTACTGAAATAAATCAAGTTTTTCAAAATATTCTAATTTACTGGCTTTTACCTGTATATACTCTATTAGCCAAAACACAACCAGGCTTATATTTAATATGCCACAAATTAATCCCGCATAACAAACACCTCCCCCCTCCCGTCCATATAACCCGCCAATACAACTCAAACACCTGCACAACACACTCAATCCCAAAGCCCAAAGTACCGTTCACCTCCCCAAAGTTCATACAGCACATATATTTCCCCAAAGTCCCCAAAGTTACGTACGTGACATGCACATAGCGGCACGCACTTACGGGCAAGCGATCAAATGTTTGGAAGCCGCAGCTGCATGCGTACTCACGGTACCGTGTCTGCGTATCCAACTCAAAGTCCTCCTGGTAAGAGTCTCTGTTGTCCCAGTTCTCCACAGGCCAATGGTAAAGCCTGACTGTCATCTTCCGGGAATGTAAACAATGAAACACCGGCTGTGTTATCCGGCACACCAGTCAAGGGGTGCATTCTACGGCGGGGGTGCGTTATCCAGCACAACACCTGCCGCAATACACCGCTTCCCACCTACAGCTTTTTTCTTTGCTGTCTCCATTGTTCATTGAACAAATTGCAAAAGATTCACCAACACAGATGACCAGAATACTGTGGAATTTTGTGATGAAAACAGATGACCTAATAGCTGGCCACCATGCTGTCCCAAAATGTCCTCTACAATCCGTGACGTCACGCGCAGACGTCATCATACCGAGACATTTTCAGCAGGATATTTCGCGCAAAATTTAAAATTGCACTTTAGTAAGCTAACCCGGCCGTATTGGCATGTGTTGCAATGTTAAGATTTCATCATTGATATATAAACTATCAGACTGCGTGGTCGGTAGTAGTGGGTTTCAGTAGGCCTTTAAACAGTGGTGGGCCGTGCATTTACCACCTAGGCCTTCAGTGAGCTCCGACTTCAATGATTACCTCTCAAAATACCATAATTGATCTCACCGCATGATCATTGTTGGAGAATTACTATATAGCAGATGAATGTCACCGAGCAGGGACTAAGTTTGTGGTCAAAAGCTTGCATTTGTTTGCAACAGTAGACACTCCTAATATTCGGTAGGTGAATTTTCAAATGTAGTCAGAGAAAGGTTGCATGTTTCCTACCACCAGATTTTCTCTCAGTCGTTATATTATACAGGTGAAACTCAAAAAATGGGAATATTGTCCATTCATGTCAGCAATTAACTTAAAAAGTGAAACTAATCTGTGATATCCATCCATATTCTTCCGCTTTTTCCCTATCGGGGTCGCGGGGGTTGCTGGAGCCTATGCTGCATTCAACTCCATCCATCCATCCATTTTCTACCGCTTGTCCCTTTTGGGGTCGCTGGAGCCTATCTCAGCTGCATTCGGGCAGTAGGCGGGGTATACCCTGGACAAGTTGCCACCTCATCACAGGGCTAACACAGATAGACAGACAACATTCACACTCACATTCACACACTAGGGCCAATTTAGTGTTGCCAATCAACCTATCCCCAGGTGCATGTCTTTGGAGGTGGGAGGAAGTCGGAGTACCTGGAGGGAACCCACGCAGTCACGGGGAGAACATGCAAACTCCACACAGAAAGATCCCGAGCCCGGGATTGAACTCAGGACTACTCAGGACCTTTGTATTGTGAGGCAGATGCACTAACAAAGTGAGATATGTCACGCCTTTATTATCATTTTGGCTTACACTTTTTGAAACCCCACATTTTCTGAGATTTTCAATTCAAGGTTTTCATAAACTGTAAGCCACAATCATCAAATTTATAACCAGTGTTTGTAGGGGGTATGCCTGAAAGAACTTAATCTCGGATCACAGGGGCTCTCCGCAACCATATTTAATGTACAAGATAAAATTGAGGCTATGATTAAGAAGTCGAAGCTGTGGTTAGACTGCATGAACAACTACAAAACAGAGGACTTTCTGACGTTGCATGATTTTTTTGGTGTGCAAATCACCTCAGTCTGACAGTGTCAAACGTGACATAACTACTCACCTCGGTGAGCTGGCTGCACAACTGCGCAGGTACTTCCCTAAAATTGACGAGTCGGACAGTTGGATTCGATATCCCTTTTCTGCCGTGCCAACTGCCATAACGGCATCTGAAAAGGAGAGCCTCATTGATATCGCAACAACAGGATTCATGAAAATTGAATTCAACCAGAAGCCTCTGCCAGATTTCTGGATAGGACTGTGCCCAGATTACCCTGAACTGGCCAAACGCGCTGTCAAGACCTTGATGGCCTTTGCAACCACGTATTTGTGTGAGAGTGGGTTCTCAGCTCTGATGAGCCTGAAAACTAAAAACAGGCACAGACTGTGTGTGGAAGACGATCTGAGGCTAAGACTTTCTTAGATTCGGCCAGACATAAAGGGGTTATGTGCATCCTCTCAAGCACACCCTTCACATTAACCTGGATTTCTGTCACGTTCCCGCTCAGCTCCGGTCACGTCCTTCTTTCAAATTCCCGTTTATCTGTCTATATTTTAATAAAACTCTGTTTGATCTAAACTTCCATCTGAGTCCTGAAATCCCTAATAATTTTTATAGTTTAAGTGTTGTACTGTATATAGGTGTGTGTGGGGTGCGGGGTTACGTAGCTGGAGATTAAAGGGGAACATTATCACAATTTCAGAATGGCTAAAACCATTAAAAATCAGTTCCCAGTGGCTTATTATATTTTTCGAAGATTTTTTCAAAATTTTACCCATCACGCAATATCCCTAAAAAAAAAAGCTTCAAAGTGCCTGATTTTAACCATCGTTATATACACCCGTCACCCTGTGACGTCACATAGTGAAGCCAACACAAACAAACATGGCGCATAGAACAGCAAGCTATAGCGACATTAGCTCGGATTCAGACTCGGATTTCAGCGGCTTAAGCGATTCAACAGATTACGCATGTATTGAAACGGATGGTTGTAGTGTGGAGGCAGGTAGCGAAAACGAAATTGAAAAAGAAACTGAAGCTATTGAGCCATATCGGTTTGAACCGTATGCAAGCGAAACCGACGAAAATGACACGATAGCCAGCGACACGGGAGAAAGCGAGGACGAATTCGGCGATCGCCTTCTAACCAACGATTGGTATGTGTTTGTTTGGCATTAAAGGAAACTAACAACTATGAACTAGGTTTATAGCATATGGAATACATTTGGCAACAACATGCACTTTGAGAGTGCAGACAGCCCAATTTTCATCAATTAATATATTCTGTAGACATACCCTCATCCGCGCTCTTTTCCTAAAAGCTGATCTGTCCAGTTTTGGAGTTGATGTCAGCAGGCCAGGGAAGCTAGGGTCGATAGGGGGTTTAGCTCGCTCGTCTGCGGGAACAAACTGCCGCCATTGCTTGCCGTGCTACCGAGGCCCTTTGTCCCTGAATTGCTCACACACTCCGGCAGATTCAATGGGGGTCTGGCGGCAGATTTCTTTGACTTTATCGTTGGAAATGCATCTGCTTTGAGTGTCGCAGGATATCCACACATTCTTGCCATCTCTGTCGTAGCATAGCTTTCGTCGGTAAAGTGTGCGGAACAAACGTCCAATTTCTTGCCACTTTCGCATCTTTGGGCCACTGGTGCAACTTGAATCCGTCCCTGTTCGTGTTGTTACACCCTCCGACAACACACCGACGAGGCATGATGTCTCCAAGGTACGGAAAACAGTCGAAAAAAACGGAAAATAACAGAGCTGATTTGACTCGGTGTTTGAGAAAATGGCTGATTGCTACCCGATGTGACGCCACGTTGTGACGTCATCGCTCCGAGAGCGAATATTAGAAAGGCGTTTAATTCGCCAAAATTCACCCATTTAGAGTTCGGAAATCGGTTAAAAAAAAAAAA